>NC_053163.1:135797764-136097764 GCF_016835505.1 Polypterus senegalus | reverse complement strand
AATTTTTGAGTATTTACTACTGGCTTGTGTGAATACAATACTGGTTTCATTCACATGATCTATATTGCTTCATGTCCGTATATTTATTAGTCAGAACTGATAGATTTCCCACACAAAGCTACAAAAGACTGTATACGTATAACCGGTATGTTTCAAATGTGAAACAGATATGGTAAACATAAAAACCAGCATGTTACGCTTGCAAAATTGGCAAAGTACACACATAAAAATGTGTTGCACACATGCTAAGCTAAGAAGTATGCATGCAAACTAAATAATCCAAAATCATTTCAGATTGTATTTTCCCTAAAAGTATCTATCTGTCTATCCAAAAGTTTGTTGTGTGCTGGGTGAGGCAATGTGCTGTATCAGTGCACGCTCCCCAACCTGACCTGACCTATTGGTTGTTCAGACCATTGTGTGCATATTTATTTAGTTAATTAGTTATCTAAATATTTATGGATTTATTTGTTTAAAAAGCTTCTGTAAAAAAAGCCGAATCTATCTATCTATCTATTTTATAATGCATTTCATGTCTATCTATCTATCTATCTATCTATCTATCTATCTATCTATCTATCTATCTATCTATCTATCTATCTATCTATCTGTCTATCTATCTATCTATCTATCTATCTATCTATCTTTCTATCTATCTATCTATCTATCTATCTATCTATCTATCTATCTATCTATCTATCTATCTATCTATCTGTCTATCTATCTATCTATCTATCTATCTATTTTATAATGCATTTCATGTCTATCTATCTATCTATCTATCTATCTATCTATCTATCTATCTATCTATCTATCTATCTATCTATCTATCTATCTATCTATCTATCTATCTATCTATCTGTTTCAATGAACTCCTTTTGAGTATTATTTTCAATGTTTCCCATTATTTCCTTTATAAATTACCTATAAATTGGTTTTTTGCTCTCACAAAGCACATCAGCAGTCACAAAGAAGAAACCTGGGCAGCAATTGTAAAGTAATAGGCGAGCAGAGTAATGTTGAGCAAAATGGTTTGGGTGAAACTGAATGTGCAGCAGAACTTGCAGAAATTGAGATTTATTCAGATTACTTTGCAGAGATCTGTTTCCACCTTGACATTAAAGAGTCTTTTTCAGTTGACAAGTGTTAAAAAATGCTGAATTAAACAAATTGTGTTTCAATGTTGTATAACAATAAAATGGGAGAACTTCCTAGGGGCTGAATACTTTCATTGGCACTGCATACTTTAATCTTACATACAAAAGTGTGCAGAATGAGATGTTTCTCTTAGCAAGGAGGACAGTGTGCTGTGGTGTCCATGGCATTGTTTAACTTACATGGCTGACTGAGGAACTCTGAGTAATCAGTTAACTATCTGCAACTGTAAAAATCCTATGCAGAGATTTGCACTTATGGCCTCATGTTGTAAGTTGCTGTATATAAAGGTGTCAGTCAAATATATAATTATAAATAATAATAAATGTACGAAGGGCAGAAGGCATGCCCTCTGTGACGGAGGTTTCATCATATCCACTTTATTCCCTTTAACACCCAATAAATAGTATGTCTTCCTCATGTACCATTTGCTCACGGAGTGCCAGCTGCATTGTGGGAAGTGTGGGAATCGATTCCAGCCACCTCTTGCTCGTGTACAATGAAATGGAAACTGTTATGCCAGTAATGAAAACACAAAATGACCCAGCAGCTCCACAGCTCAGACACCCACCTCCTGCTTTATTCCCAAACTGACCGCCTTGAGTAATCTTCTGACAATGAGTGTTTAAGAGCAACTGCTATGATGCTTTGAGTAGCTACACAGGAGATGCAGGTTTTGAGAATAAAATCCTAAACAAAAAATATTTTTTTCTCACAGACTGAAAATAAAGCTGAAACAGCATTGGATAAGGATTGAGAGTTGTTTTTCAAGCCAGAGGGTTACAAATAATCATTGCAAAGACTGGCTCACCAAACTTCTATTATTTTTCCAGAGCAAAAACACTAAAATGCAAATTATGTCAAGACGAAAGAACTGCAATTCAACTAGAGTACTGAAGTCTGGAATATCTAACCACACGTACTCACTGATCAAATCTGCATCTCGTACGAAGGAGCTCCTGCACAGCACTATGTGACGCAAGTTAAGGAGGAGGTCCACAGCAACCCATTATCCACCTGCAGGGGCTTCTAACATGGCAATGTGACAGACTTAATATTTAAATGAAAAAAAAATCATCTTTCTCAAACAAAGAAATAAAATTCAAACATATTTATAAAAAACAAAGTTAAAAAATGAAGCTTCCAAAATATAAAACTCCCCTGAAAAATGATCTCAAGCACAAAACAAAGTTTCCATTCTGACAAAATGGCTCTCCCAGCTTTTAGCAACAAGGTGCCTTCATGCTGAGTTGATTCCAGAGAGGCATTGAAAGGCAAATACAACAGTGTGAAAAACAAATTTGTATAGTGCCTTTCTTGTCCTAGTGTGTGGATATAAACACAGGAAACTTCAGTTTCTGTATTACATCTTGCCTGAAGAAGGGGCCTGAGTTGCCTTGAAAGCTTGCATATTGTGATCTTTTTTGTTAGCCAATAAAAGGGATCATTTTGCTTGGCTCTTCTCTACATTCATAATGGCTAACACGGTACAACACCCTAGTACTATAGTGCCTTTCAGAAGAATAACCATAAGCATAATCACTCAGAGCAATGAAAGAGCTGCATAAGCAGTTAAGGTGGCCACCATACCTCAATTACCTGATTCCACTTCATGATCAGGCTGAATCTTAAAAAACATGGAGGAGGCGTCGTTTCCCAGACATTATGCCCACATCATGGCACTCACCTTTAAAAGCATGATGTCATTTTCATGGGTCTTATTATTATATTTTTTGTGACGGAAGAAATTCTTCACTGGTATCTCCTGCCAGGACTTCTCCTTTTTAATGACATTATGAGCTCCCAGAAGAACTTTGATGAGCCTGTTGACGAGAAAACAGGTGGCGAATCAGGGTGGAGTATATAGGGAGGGTTGCTAAGTGATTGTTGTACGCGATTTCTCATGAGACAATCGCTACATGAATGTGACATAAAAGAGAGGCAAAGACTGAAATAAAGAAGGAAAAACTTGTGGAAAGACAGGAAAGGGTAAAGCCATAAGGCTAGAAATGCTGTGAACGTAACCATACTAAATAAAGATGAGAAAAATAGAGGAACCAAAAGAAGGAAGTCTAGGCTGAAATCTTTTATGTTTTTAAAGGAAGTTCTTTGCATTTTGTTTTTTTAAATGGATATGAGATGTCCACCAGCTTGTGAAGTACAGTAACTAGCAGCTTTGACCCAGTTTAAGAATGTCTATCTATATAAAATCCAACATCTGTCTATCTGCTTTTCACGAGAGAGTTACTTGATGGATTTAGATTGGGTTTTTTTTTCTATAATTTGCTTCAACATTCCGGTTGATTTTGCGACTTCTCTCATTGCGCTAAGTATCATAGTTTGCTTGCTGTACCGATTTATTTTCGCAAATCCAAGAGAGGAGCTGCAAGCCGAGGGGAGCCAGATGGGGCCCTCCTCATTCACACGCCAGCTTCTGTTCAGTTGGTCTACATCTCACCACGTGCTGGAGTGTACCTTGCCTCAGCTTAGCTAGCGATACCTGTTGGTTCAGCAGACATTATCATCTACAGATTTGTTAAGGAGTAACGTTTGACATTTTTGAGAGAGAGATCAGAGCTACATGTTGTCACACACGTGCGCATGGGAGGCAGCTAAAGGGCTTCAGTGAAGGCAGTTCTCAGGCATGCCGGAATGTGGCAGAGTGCACTGACTCTTTTTCTCCCTTTCCTGTAGACCATTCCCGGGAGATTCCACCTGGCTCTCTTGACGTCACTTCCGGGACCGAGCCAATGGAAGTAGACCTTACCAGCTCCGGCCCCTCGGATGTCACGTCCGGGCTTGATCCAATGACTGAAGAACACGTGCCCGATCCTTATGACCTCATTTCCTGTCTTCCCCTTTAAAAGTCTACCCTTTTCCCTTTTCCCTCAGTCTCGTTCTTGACTCAGTTGTATGCACATCAGTGCTGTATATTTGATAAAAAACGACTTTGCAGCCAGGATACCATATTATACGGGTGGCTGCCCCAAACCTTTATCTGTTTATGTCTCGTTCTTGTGACAATGTGTTTTAGTGGGTAGCTGCTGATTGGCAGACATATCACGAACACACACGCTGCTCTCCTGTTAGACCTGAAAATAATCAGATACAGTGCCAATGTCTATTGCTTTTTAAAGTTTATCCTGTTTCACTACTATGTGGGCGCAGCTGTGGAGGACAGTTAATATAAAATAAATAATAAAAATCACACTCTTAAAACCAGGAGTACAAAAAGTTTAGTCAACCTCTAAGGGCAACTATAGGCATCTTGAGAGTGTCTGTCTAGTCTGTGCCATCATTTCCATTCTGAATCTGCTTCTCCGAGGAGAAGTTTTCAGGGTAGCATACTTGGTGGTCCATAATAACTGGTGTTAAACACTTACTCGACGATCCACAAGGTAGCACTATTTACTATCGTCTCTACTCTTCCTCTCTCTGCAGACTGGAAGATCAACAGCCCTACCACCTCTGACATCACTTCCAATGTCTATCCCTCCGGACCCGCCTCTTTCTGCCTGACCTATACTTAACTAGAGGTGTCACCTACTTGAAGCAGTCAATATTGAGACTCGCATCGGCAGAGACATTTTGCCGTTACTAACCCGTTTATACTTTGAGTTTTCTTTCAGTTATGTGGGGTTTGCCTGTGGGTGCCCCAACTCTTTATGCTTGTTTTTACTTTTCATTACACCGGATATACTTGCTTGCTAAATGCTGAGTCAATTACGGTCACCTGTTAACCTGCAGTTAAGATTAGACATCACCTAGATCTTAACCTAGTACTTAAGATTAGAGTAGTTAGTCTTTATGTTGCTCTACTTGGTTCTGAGCTCCTCACTTGTGATTGTCATTTTTGTAACCGTGACCTGTAACACTTGTTTCAACACAAGTCAGCACAAGAATGACGTTATTCAATTACGTCGCTATTAAATGTAAATGTAAATGTAAACCTAATGCACACGAGTATCCAATGTAAATCTACACTGATGCGGCTTAAAGCATTACCCAAAAATAATCATTACTTGCCCTGTATTGTTAATAGTAATGGCAGAGAAAAACCATTTAATTTCATGTTTTTATGGAGAACAGAGATCCTGACAAAGTAGGCTTCTATGTGAGCCAACACTGAACAAAACGCAAACAATCTCAAAACATCCACAATGAATATCCCAATTTACTCCTGTCACCTAATCCAGATGTCTGATATCCAGTCCTCTGTTCACTACCGCACAATTATGTGTATTGTGGTTAAAATATTGTTAAATAAACTACTCCCAGAACATCCTCTCATGAACAGTGAGAGAGACGACAAGGATCTTTTGAACTGAAGACACACTGGGCAAAATCCGAACACTTACTCTTTATAGCAATGAGCGGCTGTCAGGACGTAGTTGGGGAGAATTAGAAACCCTCCACAGATGTGCTCGCCTTTTGCATTTCTCAGAGAGGCCATGTAGGGTCGTCTGTGGGCTTTGGTTTCCTTCCCATTAATGATTGTGTCTCCAGAGACACCTGACAGGAGAGAAGTTGAACATGTGAAATGGGGCTGTAACTCAAACAAATTGGCAATTGTCACATTTGCTATCATGCTTTAGGTTTTAATTTCAAGTTCAAGTACAATGAGAGTCTGACTTCTATATCTCTAGAAATGATGACAGCAGACAATCAATACAACATACAACATCAGGTGATAGATAAGTGAAAACACCTCATGTACACTCAATCAGTTGTCTGTATGTGTAGCTGTCAAGCAGGATAAAAACCATTGCTGAATCCCATGGTAATGGACCTGGATGGAGCTAGGAGAAAAGTGTCTGTGCAGGACAGTAGAAGCCTTTAATAATATTATTAGCTATTCTAAGTCAGCATATGCTATTTATATCCTGCATAGAAAGCAGCTGGGTGCCAGTAATTTTCTGTGCCGCCTTCACCACCCCCTGTAGTGCTTTGTGGTCCTGAGGTGCCTTAACAGGATGTTATGCAGCCACACAGGATGTACTCTGTTGTGTACCTGAAGAAACTGGTTAGCATACATGGAGACATTTTGGCTTTTCACAGACGCCTAAGTAAGTGAAACAGTTAGCGAACCCTCTTGCTGATAGTCAAGATGTGTTGTGCCCCCATCAGTTCCTCAGAGATTTTAACTCCAAGAAATTCAAAGCTACTGACATTCTCCACAGCCACTTATGGCCACTTGCTTGATTTTGCTGACATTAAAAATGAGATTGTTGTCCTGGCACCACTGAGCCAGCAAGTACATCTCTTTTCTGTAAGATGTCTTATCTTTGTTGGTGATCAGGCCTGTGATGGTGGCGTCTTTCGATATACTGCACTTTATTAATCTATGAGGGGAAACTGATGGTGGTGTCATCACCAAACTTAACAATGGAGTGTGGACTGTGTCTGGCAACACAGTAATGGGGTGCTCTTATGAGCACTTCCTGAAACTACGAAAACATAGCTGACCCCTACAAGTGACAACTTTGGTCCCAATCCATTATTTTTGTTGTGTGGTGGGTGCAGCAGGATGCTATCACCTCCTCCTATGAAATAAAGAATGGGTGACTAATGACCATAATGTAAATTGTCATATGGGTAAGTGGAGTTAACACACACAATACTGATTAAATAAAGAAGGCCTACTCCTCTCTGGACCCCTCTATTACAAGATAGAGACTTTCTATACTGCAGATACCCACACCTCCCACACTTTTATTCTGTACCACCCTGGCCTCTCTTCCTTTCTGCCTGGAGAGTCTTTGTTTCTCCACTGTGTCCAACTCCAAGCTCATCTGGCCAAAGGCAAGGATGTCATTTTACAAAAGCATCCATGAAATACTTCCTGGGCCAAGCTTAGACCTCTAACACCACCTGGACTATATATCCCAGGGTATCTCCTGGTGACCCCAGGCATCCCTGAAACTTCATTGGGCCTTCCTTCTTTAAAGGGCCAAGAAATTCTGCAGGTGCCTGAACAACATAACCTGCTACACTCAGTTGCTCCCACCTAATGACCTGATGGAAAGACCAGCCAGTGTTGCCCACTGTTCTTACATTATTAATATATTCCTGGTGTCAGTACTTCCAGGAATCACCCCGTAATAAGTCAGAGTAACATAATTCAAACCTTCATGATGTTTAGACTCATTAATAGTGTAGTTAATAATAGGTTTATAGAGTCATTGATGTCTTGTTTGAAGAGTGGAGTGAAATCGTTACTTGCATATGCTAATCAACATGCAACATGTCACCACTCTCCAGCAGAATTATTATTGAGCATAATAGGGCCTACCTTGAAACATCTGTCTTCCATACTTCAAAAATCTCAAATCACAATAGGTGAATAATATTCATGCAGATGTAGTGAATCATTTTTTTCTCATATATTTTTTGGATTTATGCATTGCATCATGTTAGCTACAAACCATCTGAACATACTATGAAGTTGAGTTAGATGCAACACCAGTCCAAAAACCAAAAGATGAATTGGGTACCAAGTAACAAATCAATAGATATTGAAGCAGTCTAAAGTTTAGCTGAAGTCCAGCATAGTTAATTATCAACATTAATGAAACATCTAACACATTCTTTTAAATGTTTTCACACATTCTTATGAAGTAAATTTTATGTTTGTTAACTTTATGTAAAGCGAGACGTCCTTTTCTTAATGTGTTAATGTGCACAGATTAGGATTCTTCTTTATGAGCAGAATAAAGCAATGTAAATTGCCTCAGCTGATTGAGCATTCAACATTGAAAAATCCCATATTGTAGAGGGTGAGGTGCATCTCAAACTGTCTGAATGATAAATAAAAGAATGTATCCCAGCAGGTCTGAGTGTGGGACATTCCCCAGAATATGTGAGTCAAAAAAGGCAGGTGCCTGATGACAGTATTCACAATTTGAGTATTTTGGTTAATTCAAGTCTAGACTTACATGTACAATGTGTAATTTTGTGTCAATCAGGTTTCATGCCAATTGATGAGCAGAGTATTTTATTATTAACATTAATTTAATATTGATAAAATCTTTAATTTATTCTTGAAAAAGACCAAACCAATGTTATGCATGAGTGACAGATACAATTTAAATGGATGTCACTGTATAATGAAGGTCTTCAAATTAATCCCCCCAGTCCCCCATTTCAGTTTACCTGCCAGTGCAAAGCAGATGATAACGGCGGAGCTCCAACACAAACTCCTCATGGCTTCACACCTGAGTGTCTTCATGACTCTTAGCCTCTCTGTTCTCATTATTATATATCGAAATGGTCACGGTGGAGTGTGAAGCTTTCAAATGGACCACAAGCCACAGCACAGTTACTGCAGTCAGATGACTAAACTGATGTCTTCCTCTACAATTACTGGTAGGGTGTTGTAACTCTTTAGGTGATTTTCATAGTTGTATCAACCTCATAGCCAGCAGTGATCAAAATTTAGATGAAGCAAATGTCTCAGACTCTTCTCCACTTTTAGAAACAATCTGGTGATGATGTCAATTACTTCTATGCAAAACATGAAGAGTGGAGAACATGCAAGACATGCAAGATCTGTCTATAAAAGAGAGCTCTATCACCAGTGGCAAGAAGGAAACCAAATGAAGTGCCTTTCATCCTCTTCTTGCCTGTTTACCTAGTTCAGGGTTATGAGGAGCAGATGTTTATCACAGCAGCAGTAAGCAGAAGTTGAGAATCAACCCTGGATGAAGCTTCAGTCTATTGACATACACACACAGTGTATGAGGCCAGTTTTAAATCTCTAATCATCCTAATACAAGCGTGTTGGAATACTTGGTGGAATGACTGGGTGTGGAATTTGAACCCAGGATGCATGATCTGTGAGGCAGCAGAGCAAACTACTCAATTATCATGCCTTCTCCAAACAACTTTACTGGTACAATTTATGACAAAGCTATCCAGAATATGTAGGGAACACCATATGAAACATACACTTTAGTAGGGATAAAGGCAATAAAGTTTAAAGAGTGTCTAAGAAGGCACACTGCAAGGCACTATAGATCATTAATTTTGCTGAAACTGTTTCATCCTCAACTGGATGGCAGGAAGCAAGGGTTTAATCCAAAAATAATGAGCACAAGGCCCAAAGGAACAGTTCTGTCTGTCAAATGCCTGAAGGTAATCGTCTTCTTCTTCTTTAAGTTTTCCCAATTCTATGTGGTGTCGATTTGTCTTATCAGCCTTCTCCAAACACCCTGGTCCCGCACCTCCTCCTCAGTCAAACCCTTTTCCTTAAGAACTTCTTTTACTTTCCACATCCATCTCTACTTTGGCCTTCCTCACTTTATCTTCCCCTATACCTTAATTCCCAACATTCTTTTGCTCACATATTCATTGTTTCTCCAAATCCCATATCCATACCACTTCAACTTACTTTCCTGTACTTCCTTAGATGTCTCTCCCACTTTTGTTGTACCTCTGATTGTCTCGTTTCTTATTCTGCCTTTTTTTTTAAACTCCACACATCCCTCTCAACATTCTTATTTCTGCAACATACAACTTCTTCTCCTGTGCTCTCTTTACTGTTCAAGTCTCAGCTCCATACATTATTGGTGGTCTTACCACTGTCTTAAACACCTTACTTTTACCCTTCACCTTAACTCTTTGATCACACAATACTCCTGATACCTTTTTCCCACTTGATCCATTCACACAGCACTCTCTGGGTTTCTCTGCATCTAATTCTCCATCTTGGGCTACCACTGGTCTTAGATATTTAAATGTATCCACTTTTTTCAATGGCTCTCCCTGCAGACTAACTTCTGAACCGTGGTCATCATTAAACCTCAAATATTCTCTCTTTTTCCTATGTATTTTCAACCCTCTGTCTTCCAAAGTCCTTCTCCATTCTTCCAACTTCCTCTCCACTTCCTCTTTTTTGGTTGCTACATAACATAATAGTATCAGCAAAAAGCATGAATCAAGGGGATTGATCACACAAGTCCATTAATAGATCAAAGAGGTAAGGACTTAAAGAAGATCGCTGGTGCAGACCTACTCTAACGGAGATCTTGTGTTACCCCAACACTGCTTTTAACTCGAGTCCCCACTCCCTTATGTCCCGGACAATCCTCACATACTTCTCTAGTACTCCTTTCTCTCTTATGCACCTCCACACATCTTGACGTGGCACTCATAAGTCTTCTCCAAGTAAATAATCATGTATGCAAGCCTTTGGTTTCTCTCGCTGTCTCAATGCAAAGATGGCATCTGCTGTTCCTCTTCCTGGTAATAAACCAAACTGCTCCTCTCCTATGGTGATCTCTTTCCTGAGCCTTCTCTCTATAACATTTTCACGATTTTCAAGAAGACCTTGCTGGCCTTGATGGCCCACCACTGCTTATTTGGCTGACACCAATATCCAAGGCGACTTACAATATTTATGATGTGATTGGTTACTTTTGGCCTTCCAATTGGAGAACAGGCAGGTCAAGTAACTCTCTCATGGTCACAAAGTCCAGGGATTCCTAAAATGGATACCCTCCAAGTGTGAGCTGTACCTTGATATCCTGTCAGCAAAATTTAAGAAGAGAAGGGAAGACAACATGCACCCTTGGCAGAGTGCAGTGCCCACAAAGAGTTTTCAAATACAGTTCTTGCTCCTCAAATACAGGGATTGAATGGCACCCAACAGCAGCCAGTAAATTTGCATATTACTGAAGCATTTGCCACACGAGGTGTTTTAAAAGTCCACAAAACAAATTTTCATGACTCTTTAAATTTCTAGGCAAGGACAAAGAGTTGGCTTTCCTTGTTCTGCATCAGAGGTTCAGCTGAGATGAAGTGTCCATTACAGTATGTGGAGGGAGTCTGCTCCACGTGCACACTTGAAGCTGAGGGGTCACCGTGCCTATGCTTTGAGCGGCCTGTCCTTCACAATAAGGTCTGCTCCCACAAGTTAAAAACTTAGGACGCATTAACAGTTTAATTTTACATTTTTTTACTTTGTTGTTTTACTTTCTAATTGTATTTTTAATTTTATGCTTTTTTAACTGTTAGGCATCTTGTGGTGTGTTTCTTTACTTCTGTTTTTATCTTTTTATTCTACCTAATCATCTTTCCTCTCTTTGTTTTTAATATGTTGTTGATTTTCTTGTTGTAAAGCACGTAGATCAAATTTAAAGTTTAAAATTGCTCTATAAATCAAGTAGACTTGAGACCACCTTAACCTGCCAGTCCTTCAACGTCTTTATAATATGGCAGCCAATAATGGTAGCCAAAGGTGTCAGGGTTGGCTTGAGCTCCCTTCAATCCTGAGTTTGATTCAGTTAGCTTTGAGAATGTTATATTATTATCATTCATATTTATTTTTCATATTATATTCGAGTAAATACAATGCTAATAATGATTAGAGAGAAAAATGTAAAACAGCAAAAAACTGCAACTCTATAAATTGATGAACGAATTTGCTTAACCGTGGATGTGGTCAGTACAGCTGTAGTTATCTAGGAGAAGATACGATCCTCAGAAATAACTTTTAAATGCTGAATTAATCTACAAAAGTGTTCCGTAGATTAGAAAGCAGATCAGATGTGTGGATTATCTCAGACTTGCGGCCTGCTTTAGAAAGCTGCCGAGCTGAACACACCAGAGGTCTGAGGTTTCACTTCCCTGTGCATCTGAATTGTTGACGGGCAGAACTTATGAAGCCCCCCTGCATCAGACACTTTATATTTAAACTAAAATCTTCTTGCTATACCTTTTGTTAAAAAATGTGTTTAATATAGTGCCAGCATCATTCTAAATAGTATTCTTCAGGAAACAAATTGAATGTAGACTTCATGAATTGCAAATGCAAATACAGAAATGACAGGGAAATGTTGAAATGGGGGGAAACACCTGAAAATGCCTCAGAGTCTGATCAGTTTAGGAAACTGTGATTGAAAAATGCCCAGGAGTGGACTGAAAGTAAGAAGTGACTCATGAGAGAAGCTTTACAAGACCAAAAGAGAGAAAATTAAGAAATGGTGAAAAAGAAAAGTGCATCTTGAAAGATCTGATTAAAATATAATCTCACAGACAGCTTCGAGCAGAGACCTCCACACAAGTGAATGCAGTAAGTGATCATACAGGCTTTGGCATCTCTGCACATACAGTAACTAAACACCAAACAGTCGCAATGTTAGTACCACCAGTCTGATATTGTGAAGGTCCGTCCCCCTGCAGCCACAAAAAAACAGCTCTGAAGGTGTCCTGTGGTATTTGGCGCAATGACGTTGGCAGCAGATCCTTCAAGTACTGTAAATAAACGACATGGATTGGATTTGTTTTTCCAGCACATCCCACAGATGCTTAATCAGATTGAAATCTGGGGAAGTTGGAGGCCAAGTCAACCACTTAAACTCGTTGTCATGTTCCCTAAACCATTACTGAACAATTTCTGCATTGGGTTAGTGTGCATTATCCTGATGAAAGAAGCCATTGTCATCAGGGAATACATTGCCATGAACGGATCTGCAACAATCCATAGTTAGTTGGTACATGTCAAAGTAACATCCAATTGAATGTCAGGAGCCAAGGATTCCCAGCAGAACATTGCCCAGTACATCACATTGTCTCCGGCGGCTTGCCTTCTTTCCATAGAGCATCCTGTTACTATCTGTTTCCTGGGTAAAAGATGTACGTACACGTGGATGTGTACATGAGCTAAAAGAAACTGGGATTCGGCAGGCCAGGTCACTTTCTTCTATAGTTCCATGATCCAGTTCTGATGTTTATGTGCCCTTTGTAGGCACTTTCAGTTGAGGACAGGGGTCAGCATGGGTACTCTGACTGGTCTGTGGCTAAGCAGTCCCATAAGTAACAAGGTGTGATGCACTGTGTGTTTCTGACACTTTTCTCTCATGGTCTACATTATGTTTTTGAGCAATTTGTGCTACAGTAGCTGTGGGATCAGACCAGACAACCTAACCTTCACTCCCTATGCACATCAATGAGTCTTGTGCACCCATGACCCTGGCACTGGTTTACCAGTTGTCCTTCCTTAGACCACTTTTGGTAGATACTAGTTACTGGTATTACCAGGAACACTCCACAAGACCTGCTGTTTCAGAGATGCTCTGATCAAGTCATGCAGCCATCACAATTTGTCTCTTGCCAAAGTCACTTAGATCTTTATGCTTGCCCATTTTTCCTGCTTCTACCATAACACCTTCAAGAACTGACAGTTGACTCGCTGCCTAATATATCCATCCCATTGGCAGGTGCCATTGTCATGATATAATTAATGTTGTTAATTTCACCTGTTGGTGGTTTGAATGTTGTGGCTGATCAGTGTGTATGGAACAAGCATGAAAGTGTTCCTTGGGCAGAGTTAACAGCAATTTTAAATCTGTTGAGTACAGACACAACTGAAGTGGCTGCAGAGGCGTAGCTAGGGTTTTCAGTGACCCCCGCTTGCCAAAATGCAATAGAGAAGGGAAAGAAAATTTTAAAAAATGTATTTAAAATAATAGTATTTTAAGAAAAAAAAAATCATATTTTTTATTTTAAACAGTTTTAAATTTTTAAATATTTTAATATTTTAAAGCACTTTTATGCGTATATTTTCAAAATTCGTAACATCAATTTGGCACCCCCTGGATGCTGCGCCCAGTTACAGATGTTCCCCCTTGCTCCCCCAGCTATGCCACTGTATGGCTGCCATAAACTGCAGATCACAATGACCATGAGTTAAAGTAAAGTGGGACAGAAGAAGAAAGACTTGTGGAGGATGTTCCTTTATTTAGAGTGTTTCTTGATTTGAAAGGCACTATACAAGACAGTAACTGGTTTGAAAGTAAAAGGCAAGCAAGTGACAACTTGTAAGTAGATAGATAGATAGATAGATAGATAGATAGATAGATAGATAGATAGATAGATAGATAGATAGAGGAAAAAGTTAGGGGTAACCACCAAGTATACTTGAAAATTTGGCTGGAAAAAGAGAACAAAAACTCATCAATATGTCTTTACAGAGTTGAGTCCAAAACAGAACTGATTCTTTGTTAACAAGCTGGCATTTTTAAAGTATGATGGAGGAAGTGATGTAATCGGGCCAGGAACTGGAAGTAATGTCATCAGGCCCAGTCATGGAAGTGATGTCATTGGGCCCAGAAATGGAAGTGATGTTTGATACCCAGGCAGAAGAAAAAGAGAAAGGATCAGTGCACACTGCCATCCCCTGGTCCGGCGTAGGATTACCATCTTTCAAGCCCTTTAGCTGCACACATGTGTGACATGTCCGTTTGAGGTTACAAAAAAAAAAACAACTCTTTCTCCTCAGCTGGGAATCGAACTCAGGTCTCTGAGGCACAGCAGGAAAGCTGTGAACAGCATATCTTACCACTACTCATGGGAGATGTTGTATCATTCTTGAACCTTTTGTGAAAGTGTTTATTTCATCTTTGGAAATCAGCCCTCACATATTTTATAGTTTATGCCTACATTTTGTAACATTTATTACTAAAATATGAAAACGTTTCTATTTTACCAATGTGTTTACACAGATTACTGTAAAAACAGAATACACATGAAATGCATGTGTTCCAAATAACGATCTATTATTTCCACTCTAAAACTCCACTTCACTTCCAGATAATCAATCAAGGCATGAGCTGGGAGAAGTTCGTGCATGTTCTGCGATGGGGATGAAATAGCCGACTGCTTGCTGCTCTTAATCTGCACATTAACAGAACAAAATGACACTGGGAGAGGTGCGGACGGATTTAAGTAGCGATTTAAGGTGGGATGGATCTACGAGTTTTTTCGTAGGCTCTGGTAATTCTAGTGTTAAAGAGTATCAATTTGCCAGACCTTGATGCATTGAAATAAACCCTGGATATGGATCTGTGTGCAATGAACTTTCTAACCCAAACACTGCTTTGTTTAACACAAGGTCCATCGCAGGATGTAGCACTGCTATCTATGACTGTAGACTTTGCACTGTCATGTGTAAAAGTAAAGGCACCCCATTGATATTGTTGACTTTTTCAATGTTGTTTGAACAGATAAGCTTTTGATCATCATGCAAATAGTGCAAACAGATAAAGATGATGTATTTGGAACAAAAACTACAAAACAGCCTTTTCAATTGTTTATTTAACAAAAATATCAATAGATATAAAGGTCTACTGGGGAAAATTAAGTCCACCCTTGGTCTCAGAATCCAGTTTTGCCCTCTTTAGCAGAAATGATCTATTGTGTGCATTTTGTCCATCAGTCTTTGACACTGACTTGATTAAATATTTGACCAATCAACCATGAAAAATTCCTTCAGCTGCAAGATGTTTGTGGGTTTTCCTGCATGTACCACCCATTTCAAATACCCCCACATTGCAATGGGATTCAGATCAGGGCTTTGAGTAGGCCAGTCCATAATCTTTCAGTTCTTCCTTAGACATTCCTTGGTGGGTTTGCTGATGTACTTTGAATTGTTAATGTGTTAAAATGCCCATTTTGGACAGATTACCTCATATTCTCCTTAAGCACACTTATTTATATGATGCAACATTTACAGCTGAATTGATGACTGCAGCCTGTTCAGACTCTGAAGCAGTAAAGCAACCCCAAACCATACCATTTCCACCACAATGCTTCATAGCTGATGTGAGGTTCTTATTTTAAAACGCTGTCTTTGGTATATGTCTAAATATGTCTTCTGTTACTATGGCGAACCAACTCTACCTTTGACTCATCTGTCAAGAGAACATTGTTCCAGAAGGCCTAGTCTTTGCCTACATGTGCAATGGTAGGCTGTAGTCTTCCTCTAATGTTCTTTTTGGATAACAAAGGCTTTTTTCCTGGCACACCTCACATACAGCTTAAATTTGTGCAATCTCTTTCTGATTGTAGGTGCTATGCACATGTAACCTGCAGATTCTTATGATAAAATTGTAGGGTTCTTGGTGACTTTTAGTATCAAATGTTCAGCTTATGGGCTGAATTTGCTGGGCCGGACAGTCCGGAACAAATTAGCAGTCGCTTGAAATCTATGCCACTTGTAGATTTTACTTACAGTGGAATGATTGATTTATAATAATTTGTCAGTCTTTTGAAATCCTGTGCCAGGCCCATGGACATCTAAAACCTTTATTCCGAGGGTCTTAGAGAACTCTTTGGATCTTGGCATGATGACACCACAAACGACAATAGCAAAGAGAACAGCAGACCCTCGGTATCTGTGGTTTAAATAAGACCACCTGCATACACCCTAAGGAGGTTCTAAACATTGGTGCCTAGTAGTGTGGAATGGCTGATTCTGTTTTAAGGGATCTGAATTGCTGATAAATGTAGGGATGGACTCACTTTTTCCACATCACAAAATCTGCACTTATATCATAAAAATGGATACACTATGTCAGTGTTATCTGTCATTTGTTCAAGTATATCACTTTTGTCTGTATGCACTCATCCCATGAAAATCTAATGTTTGCCTGTTCAGATATGTAGAAAAAGTCAACCATTTACATAGGGTGTACTTACTTTTTCACATGACTCTATGTTATGCTGAACTGACACACTGCAAATACTGAGAGTGTGAGTCTCTAAACGATGGACTCCATCTGGTTTGTTTACTTGCAGCCTCTCGCAGCTCAGATCAGGGTGGCAGTCTGACTGTACATCGATAAACTTGATCTCAACATCAAAAGAGCACCAATCGAATGGCCATTGTCCACCAGGGCTTGGCTCTGAACAGATAAAAAATCCAGTCTTTGTGGTATAGCAGGTCCACGGCTTAACAATAAGGAGCCTGTTTTAATAAATGAATTAATTGGCTGGCTCAATCCCTGTGGTGTGTATGCTTGCATAGCTGCCGGAGTTTGGTTGGGTAGTTGAGGCGAGATACACCTGCACGTGAGGGTGTCATCCATCTCATTTACTTCATCAGCCTTCTACAGTGTGAGATTGAGGTGCTGTGCCCACAGAGGCATATTAGGGGGAGCCAGCATGACGAAAAGGATTGGATAGGGGAAAATGAAAGCAAAAAGAATGGAATTTAAAAGAAAGAGAGAGAAAGGCAGGAGTGAGCTATGCTGGTGCAAGGCCGGTGGAAGCAGGCAGATGGGAATGGAGCCCCAGGAAGGAGCAGGTGGCTGACACTGATTGCTCCTGTTGAGAGACCAAGTAGCAGGAGCTACCATTATGCTCAGGGTGCACTCTCGGCAGGAGGAGCCAGCAATTGGCAGTGGGGTGAGCAGAGCAGGGCTCGGCGATTCCCGTAGAACACCGTGGGACAGGTGGCAGGGACAAGGGCCGGAATAAAAGGTTGTGTGCGCCGGTTGGATGGATATCTCTTCATGCTGCAGGCACAATCAGGGTAAGATGGAGAGATGTCAGTTTTAAAAGGAAGCCTCCAGGGCTCAAAAATGTAAAGGACAGTTTTCTGCCTGTGTTTTTAGCCTCGATGTAATGGATTTTTATTTATTTGTTTTTAACCTCCGCTTTACACCGTTTTTATGGATTATTTATTGTGGTAAAAAATAAGGCATCAGACAAGAAAAAGGTTTGGGGTTGGCCATCCCATATACTGCAAAATCAGCAAAAGATTGGAGTTCACAACTGAACTGAACTAACAGGGTGAATCTTCTCTATAAGTAGAGGTGGAGTCAGGGCGGCCGAAACAGAAACGGATGTGTCAGGAAGCTAAATTCTGGGTACTGAAAGTGATGTTAGTGAGTGACCAATGGGGATGTCACAGAAAGGCAGGGCCTTCAGCTGAACTGCAGAGGAACAAGAGGAGAGAGGATCAGGTGAGAGCACCAATCCCTGGTCTGGCTGATGAATAGCACTCTTTCAGCCTGTTATCTGTTCCCTATGCTCATGTGTGTGACATTATTTATTGACTGATGGAGCATTGCACTGCTTTTGGACACTTGATTTATTTTTGTTTGAATAAAAGCACTAATCACTTTTGCACCTACCCCTTGCTTTGTGTGCTGTGGCCTCATCCACTGGCTCATCCCTTAGGTACGTTATCGGCATTAGTGGGATCAAGAGGCTTGTTAGAGCAACTGGGAGTGTTGAGCCGACCCACACCATTATGGTCTTAACTTACAGATTGTTTTCTACAATGCAATGGATCTGTTGATATGATCTGACCTGACTGAGTTATCAATCACTCAGTTAAGTCCTCTTTCCTAGACAGTCATTCTTTGCTGATATTCCTATGTATATCCATCCATTATCCAACCCGCTATATCCTAACTACAGGGTCACAGGGGTCTGCTGGAGCCAATCCCAGCCAACACAGGGTGCAAGGCAGGAAACAGACCCCGGGCAGGGGGCCAGCCCACCATAGCTCCTATGTATAACCTTATGCAAATTATGTTAATTGGGTTTTCTTTATTCCTACTTGCTATTTTCTATTCTAATTCAAAATTTTGCATTTCTCATATTATTTGATGTTTAATGTCTGATATTACTTTGTAATCAGCATTACTATCTTAGATTGATAGACAGAACTTTATTTGTCCCCTGGGGGAAATTTGGCTTTCTACAGAAGCTCCTTAAATGAATATCTTCATAAATAGGTAAATAAGAAAGTAGAATGTTTTTAATTCTATTGTTTGCGGTTACCACATAATTTTCAAATTGCCTTTACATTTTACATACCATCATGATAATGTCAATTCTCTTCAATCAATATCTTCTACCACAAATGATTAGCCGGTATTTTTGTGGGGGCTCTGGTGGTCTCGTGGCCTCTGAATCCCTGCAGATTTTTCTCCAGTCCTCTGGAGTTTTTTTCTGTCCTTCTGGCCATCAGATCTTAATTTATTCTTTTTTATTTAGTACTACCTAATCTTATTTTTATATAAACTTTTCTTTCTTCATCTTGTAAAGCACTTTGAGCTACATTATGTGTATTATTTGTTTTCTCTACCTACCACAGGGACACTGTTTCACAATGACTAGAGAGCAGCAGTTGGCGCACATTCACTTTAAATAAAAATATTGCATATTACCAAATGTATTGCTTTGAAAATCTGCAGAGTTTAAAATGTGTGAGATTTACTTGACAATGAACATTTAGCTTGTGATGTCTTCAGAATCCCAAGCTATTAGCCTTTCAGACATGTTTAAAACATCAAGAGATGAGTGATGCTGCTGACTTCTCCAGATCTTTTTGCGTGGGTCACATTGTGAATGAAATTACTGGAGCGGTGACAGAGAGGTGTGGATGCTTATTCACCGACTGGCTCATTCTGCACCTTCTTTAGCCTCTGTATCCTCATCTCACTAAGTGCAGCCTGGTCCTGCTGAGTAACAGAAGCCGCGTAAAGCAGCCACCACTTCCTCCGCAGACTCACAATGTGAACGTAACTCTTAAGACTGTTTTTACAAGTAACTGGTTTGCTGAGTCACACCGCCCACCATCCATAGCCCACATCAAATTGTTGTCTCTTTTTTTAATGATTATTATTCATACCTTTTCAAATTCCTAGAATAGGCACATTTGCAATAAATGAAAATAAAAATAAATGTTTTCTGCTGTGAATTTATGACAACTAATTGATTGTAATTATATTGGGGGAGTTTTATTTAATTAATTTAATTTATTGTTATTGGATTGGATTAAAAGCAGTGTTGAGTTAACAGATAAGATCCCAGTTCAAGTAGGTTTGCACCAGGGGTTTTCTTGAAGTCCTTACCTCTTTGATTTGATTATGGATGTGTTGACTTGTGGGATAAAAGACTTGTCTCCTCCTGGTGTTTGCTTTTTGTTGATGCCATTGTGTTGTATAGCACCAGAAAAGAGGAAGTGGAGAGGAAGATGGAAGAATGAAAAATGACTTTGAGTGATGGAGGGTTGAAGATAAATATGAAGAAGACAGGAGAGGTTTAATGTTGATCAGAATTCAGAAGTTAGTCTGCATGGAGAGCTATTGAAAAGGGTGGATATATATAATATCTAGAATCAGTGGTAGCATGAGATGGAACACAAGATGCAGTGAGTGGAGCAATTTGAAGAAGACATCAGAAGTATTGTGCATTTTAAGAATTAAGGTGAAAGTTTCTAAGACCGTGGTAAAACCAGCAATGATGTGTGTGGCTGAGAATTGGGCAGTAAAGGGAGCACAAAAGAAGAAGTTAGATGTGGCAGGAATGAGAATGTTGAGATGGATGTGTGGAGTTACAAAAGGGACAGAATAAGAAATGAGACAATGAGAGATACAACAAAAGTAGGTGAGATATCTAAGAAAATACAGGTATGGATATGTAATGAGGTGAGACAATGAATATGTAAGCAAAAGACTGATGGGAGTGGAAGTGCAGAGGAAAAGAAATTGAGGGAGGACAAAATGGAGGTGAATAGATAAAATAAAAGAAATTCTGTAGGAAAGAGCTTGAATCGCGAGGAGGTGTAGGATGAGCTGTTTGGAGAAAGCTGATTAAGCACATCGACCCAACATAGAAGTGGGAAGAAATGAAGAGAAAGAAGAAGAAAAAAAAATCATCATAACTGTCTATTGTTCACAGTCAAAAATTAGATGCACTCTTAGATTTTTTTTTGCAATTTAGAAGTTAAACATGATTTTCTGTGCACAATAAAATGGTGAGAACTCCATTCTAGAATTCTGTGATATAGAAACTACTTAGATATACTGTGTAAGAACAGCCAATGCTGATCTCTTAGGCCATTCTTGTCGTTCACATAGAAGCGTCACCCCACAGTAAAATGTATGAAGAAATGACTTGTAACACACACTGACACCTCTTTAAATAAATTTGGTTCATAAAGGGTCTAAATCCATCCATCCATCCATTATCCAACCACTATATCCTAACTACAGGGTCATGGGGATCTGCTGGAGCCAATCCCAGCCAACACAGGGCACAAGGCAGGAAACAAACCCTGGGCAGGATGCCAGCCCACCGCAGAAGGGTCTAAATGATTTTGTTATCTTTTATATATCATTTTGTATCTTGCATTACTGGTTATGCTTTTCTTTTCATTCTTTCTTCATTTTATTTATTGAATATTGTGTGCAATGATTTTGCAGTCCTGCATTTTATTATTAATGTATGTATTTGTGTTTCAGGTTTTCTGTTCTATCCCCTTTATTTTGAGCCTCAGGGGACAGGGCCCCCTAATATTGCAGCTGGAGAACCACCTACAGCTTATTTAAGAGGAAGCAGCCCTTATTATGGCTGTATCAGAATTAGAAATAGTCTGGTCTTGTTGATTGTGCTTTGGCTCTGGTTTTGATTTGCATGTTTCTGATCTCCTGCTCTCATCTCAAGGTACTATGGTTTCTGAGTTGTGGATTTGTTCACTTTTAGGGCTCATTTATACTTCACGCTCAGAACGTGTATGTGCATGCATCACAGCTGCCACGCATTCTCAGTGTTCATTTGATGCGTCCTCTGAGCAAGACCTCAGAAATTAATGCGACGTGTGTGCAAGTTTCAGTACCAGCAAAAAGTCGAGGGGTGCAGTGTAATAAAAATTGGAATGTGACATCAGAGTCTCTGTTTACTATCAACGTGTGACAGAAAGCAACTCTGTAGATCATACAGGATCGATGAGCGTGTTTCGATGTTTGATGAATGGTTCAATGTGGTGAAGCAAACTGCAGATACACAGATACATTCGTGGTGCTTTTATACTCAAACAAACTCAACACATATTCCCCAGCGTAATGACACGATACATTTTAAAGGTCTCATAAACCATCTTCTGTGCCATCCTTTGTTTTGCACCTTCACAACAGCATCAGAATGTATTTGAGCAACAGAGAAAAAAAAATAAGGACATGGTGAAAAGGTGTATCTTGTGATTAAAGTGGAAATTTCGGCTTTAATCTCGAAATGTCCACTTTAATCTCATAGCTTACTTTATCATTGAAGTAGACCATTGTAAACGTCATCTTAAACCCGACCCAGTTGTTAATCGCTAACTTCTTCTGGAGCTTCCTCCTGACCTGACAGCAGCAATAGCACACCACACAGAACACATTACATTTATGATATCCCATCCTTAGGTTTATACTTGATATCACTTTCATGATGAAATACATTAAAGTATGTTAGATTTTACAGATAAGTCATTTAACTTTGTTTCAATAATGAATACTGTTAATAATCACACATGTTAGGGGGGCATGGTGGCTGAGCGGTAGCACTGCTGTCTCACAGGGAGTCACATCTCTTGTGATCCCTGCCTGGAGTTTGCATGTTTTCCTGCTGGGTTTCCACAGTGTGATCCGGTTTCCTCCCAAAGACATGAAGGTTTAGGGATTTGGTGACGCTAAAATTACACTAGTGCGTGTGAGTGTTTGTGTTCACCTTGCGATGAGCTGATGCCTCATCCAGGGATTTTGTTTCTTTCTCACACCCGATACTTGCTGGAATGGACACATCCCTGGATTGATGGATGTAATCATTAAACATCCTTTTCAGAGATGTTGCGGTAAGGTGTCCTCGAAATATAATGGTGTTCCAGGCAATTCACAACACAGTGAGGGCCGAACCTGTTCTCACCGTGATAATATCTCGTACTGCCACCTGGTGGAATCTTCCAGATTTATGTAAAGTACATGCACAAGTATAAACAGCACAACACTTGTATAGCAGTAGTGTCCGCTGGAGCACGCATCTCGTCACGTGAAGTATAAACCCGGCCATAGGGTTGTCATTTTGTTGAGCAATTTTGTTCCCTTTATTTTTTTTGTGCCCTTCTTTGTTGTTCTTTTTCACTTGAATATTTTTGGATCCCTTGTGAATTCTCAAGAAATACTTAAATGTTAAATGAACCTTGTTTAGTTTCTTTTTAGTCAGAATTGTTTGTTTGTTTTTTTTTCTTATCTCTTTTTTTTATTTAAAGTCTTTGCCCCGTTTTTAGGCCTGTGCAGGCCATAGGTGTGCCTATTAAGTTTGGGGCTAGGCTGCTGTAGAGCAGTAAGACCTACTCTGTTAGTGCAGACCTGTGGATGAGTGTAGGTGTAGCTTCTGTTTGAAGACTTGTCATAGTTTTTAATTTTAAGATTGAAAAAAAATGCAACCAGCAACTGGAATAGCAACTATAAGCAACATAGCCATAGCCGTGGAAATTGACACACAGTGGTTGACTGGTTTTGTATTTTACAATTCATTTTAATTAAATCCCCTTAAATGTTTGATATAAGCTTGCACCTGATTGTTATGTTCCAGCCAGGATTTTCCCCATATTTCTGTTTTGTCCAATTTCATTTACTTAATATTACTTTTGTCAATTATTTACATTGTTCTTTCTTTCTGTTTTGTCTCTAAGCCTTTATTTTGTGCTTTTGTGTTTTGTAGGTTGTTCCTCTACATTCATAATGGCTAACATGGCACAACACCCTAGTACTACTAGGTTGTTCTCTAAAAGATGGGATGACCTGCTCATTACCACCAGGGACTGCCCTCTGCTCTATAATGGTGGAGGGTTTCCCACAGTACCTGGGGGTTCATTCAAATGAGCAAATACGTCTGTGATTGTATCTTTTGCTTGTGCTTATTGTGATTACTGGAGTTTTGACCTTCTCCTCTTGTTTTTTTTTCTTCACCATTAGATTACTGTATTTTGGCTTATTTGCTAACAGACTGCCTTTGCTATGGGCACCTCCTTCTGCCTTTTGTACTATGTAAAACTTTCTTTTGTTACTGAGCATTTTTGAAGGATAAATACTTTTATTTTTTAGAGATCCTGTGTTTGCTCTTATATCTAGTTGGAGTTTAATGATATATCTCCCTCTTGTGGGCATTTTGGAAAATTGCGGGACTCATGTGTTCCATGAACTTGAAGTTCTTACCACTGATAGTATCAATTAGAACTATTGCATTTGTGGGTAGAAGCTTTTAAATTTTAAATTGTGTCTCTTTTTTTACAATACACCTTTCTGGGCAGTTAGTGGGATCTAAATAAAATATTTTGTTTTATTTTAGTGAGGTTCTTTTTTTTGTTGTAAATAATGAAGCTCACATTACAATATTGCAGTAAAGGATGGCTTTGACTTCCTAGGATGCTCTGTGGCACTGAAACTAAAATTAGACTTTGATTGGTCCCTGAACAGCAACGCCAGTGGGTCCCCCTTTATGCCCAGTTATCCAGAGCACTCTGGTGAAGTTTTTCATTAAGGATATCTCTCTAAAGTTTGCTCTGCTCAGCTGTCCCTCTACGCTGTCTCATTTCTCAGGCCCTGCTAGTAAAACAACAATCCCACAGCAAGATACTTCCAGCACCATTCTTCATCACTGGAATGGTATTGTGCAGCTGATGAGCGGTACCTGACGTTAAGCTTAGAATAGATGCCAAACAGTTCAATGTTGGCATTATCAGACCAGATAGTCTAATTTCCCATACCCTGATAATCCTTGAGGCGTCATCTCTGCCAAACAGCCCAGATTAGTGTCTGGAGTCTGGAGCTCAACTGGAGTGACCATTGGGTTCTTGGGCACCTCACACACCAAGGCACTTCTTTTATGATTGCTCAGTTTAGGCAGCTGGACAGGTCTAGGAAAAGTCATGGTTATTCCATTTAAGAGTTATGGATGCCATTATGCTCTTAGAAAGCTTTAATGTTGCAAATATTTTTGGTAGCCATCCTCAGATTGGTGTTTTAAAAAAACACTGTGTCTTAACTCTGCCAACAAATGCTTACATATCATGGCTTGGATTTTGCTCTTATACACAATGTCAACTATGGGACCTTTGATAGACAAATGTGTGCCTTCCCTAATCATGCACATTCAATTGAATTGACTCCAGGTGGACTCCAGATAAGGTATACAAACATCACTTCTTTTTCTTTCGGCTGCTCCCACTAGGGGTTGCCACAGCTGATCATCTTTTTCTATATCTTCCTGTCCTCGTCATCTTGCTCTGTCACACCCATCACCTGCATGTCCTCTCTCACTACATCCATAAACCTTCAACAACACCAACAACAACAACATTTATTTATATAGCACATTTTCATACAAACAGTAGCTCAAAGTGCTTTACATAATAAATAACAGAAAAATAAAAGACACAATAAGAAAACAAAATAAATCAACATTAATTAAGATCGAATAAGAGTAAGGTTCAATGGCCAGGGGGGACAGAAAAAACAAAAGAACTCCAGACGGCTGGAGAAAAATAAAATCCATAGGGATTCCAGACCACGAGACCGCCCAGTCCCTCTGGGCATTCTACCTAACATAAATGAAACAGTCCTCTTTGGATTTAGGGTTCTCACGGAAGGGCTTGATGATGATGATGGTCACGTAGACTTCTGCCTTTTAATCCATCCATCATTGTTGGAGCATCATGAAGCTTTGAGTAGGTGGAGGTGGCGCAGGCCCCACGTTAAAGAAACCGGAAAAAGAAACAGAAAAGAGAGTAGGGGTCAGTACGGATTTTAGAGCCACCATGAGTAATTATTATGAGGAAATTGAACATACAGAGTATCAGGATTAAGTTAAATTAAGTTAAATTGAAGTTATAGAAAGGCCATGTTAAAGTAATATGTTTTCAGCAGTGTTTTAAAGTGCTCTACTGTATCAGCCTGGTGAATTCCTACTGGCAGGCTATTCCAGATTTTAGGTGCATAGCAGCAGAAGGCCGCCTCACCACTTCTTTTAAGTTTTGTTCTTAGAATTCTAAGGAGACACTCATTTGAGGATCTGAGGTTACGATTTGGAATATAAGGTGTCAGACATTCCGATATATAAGATGGGGCGAGATTATTTAAGGCTTTATAAACCATAAGCAGAATTTTAAAGTCAGTCCTGAATGACACAGGTAACCAGTGTAGTGACATTAAAACTGGAGAAATGTGTTCGGATTTTCTTTTCCTAGTTAGGATTCTAGCAGCTGCATTCTGCACTCGTTGCAAATGATTTATGTCTTTTGGGTAGTCCTGAGAGGAGTGCGTTACAGTAATCTAGTCGACTGAAAACAAACGTGTGAACTAATTTCTCAGCATCTTTCAGTGATATAAGAGGTCTAACTTTAGCTATGTTTCTTAAGTGAAAAATGCTGTCCTAATGATCTGATTAATATGCGATTTAAAATTCAGATTACAGTAAACAGTTACCCCTAAGCTTTTTACCTCCGTCTTGACTTTTAATCTTAATGTATTCAGTTTATTTCTAATAGCCTCATTGTGTCCATTATTGCTAATCACTAAGATTTCAGTTTCCTCTTTATTTAACTTAGGCCTTCATCTTTTCCTCTTCCCTGGCAACTCTATCCCTAACATCCTTTTCCCAACATACTCAGCATCTCTCCTCTTCACATGTCCAAACCGATGCCATTTCGCCTCTCTGACTTTGTCTCTTAATCGTCCTGCCTGAGCTGACCCTCTAATGTACTCATTCCTAATCCTATCTATTCTCGTCACACCCAATGCAAATCTTCACATCTTTAACTCTGCCACCTTCAGCTCTGTCTCCTGATTTTTGGTCAGTGGCACACAATGATGGTAAATAAAATGGGATGTATCAGAGCCAGGCTTCAAGTGTAATAGCACAGGGTTTGAATAGTTGAGTCAATGTGACATTTTAATTTATGATATTCATTTTTGTTACACTTTTTCCTCATGAGTGTGTCCTGTGGTAGACTGTCCACCCATGTAGGGTTGGTTCACGCCTTGTATCCAGTGCAGCCAAGACAGGCTCCATCCCAGTGGTCCAGAAATGGACAAACTAGGTGCAGACATTGGATGGCTTGCTCAAATAAAATTAACAGTAATATCTCTGGGAAAAAAAAACACAAACTGATGATAAATTCTTTTATTATTTGAAATATTTATTAAAAATGTTCAATTCTTTTTTTATTTTTATTTTATTTGAAAAAAAATTGCATTGCATACAATCAAGTCAAACTTACACAAGAAATTACTTCAGAAAACTAGCAAAACAAAAACATGAAAAAAAAATCAGAAAGTTAAAAAAAACAGAATTCAACCTCCACCCAAAATATGCCTCACTATGAAAATGTTCAGTTGTTAACAATAATATTTTCAAACTTTTATAGCTGAAAAAAAGAAGCAAAAAATCAGTCAGAAAACTCTGCGCCCCCTGAATGGCTTTGACCACAAGCTTTCTTTGAGGTCTTGAGGATTTTCTGAATCCATTTGAGGTACCTGCCCGTCTTGATGTACACATTGGGGGTCTCAGGTATGTCACACTTTTTGCCTCCACGGTATGAAATAATGCCCTCTGCAACACGATTGCAAACTAGAGGCCCACCGGAGTCCCCCTGCAATTAAAAACATTTAAAGTTCACACTGTTAAAAAAAGAGGCAAAAAAGAGGCTCTTTAAAGGCAAAACCACGTTACATTTCCCTTTTTATTTCAAGTGAAAATATAAAAGTTACCGTATGTTATTAATATGGTTTACTTTGGTAAATCATAAAGACTTGTGTAGCATAATATGAATTCCATACAAACAAACCAGCTTTACTTTGTGGCGAGCATCTTTTTAAATGTAAGACCCCCCTCATGATCGAGTGCAGATCTGGGGCCTCATGCATAACTACCGTGCGTAGAATTCACATTAAAACATGGCGTATATGGACAAAAGCAGAAATGTGCGTATGCACAAAAAAAAAATCCAGATGCAAATCTGTGTGAACACCAACTCCCACGTTCCTCCGCTACATAAATTCCAGTCAGCATGAAAAGTAATGCACATGCATGTGCCTGCCGCCCCACCCAGCCTCCTCCCAGAATTACGCCTCTTTGAATATGAAAATCAATATAAATTGCCCTTAAGCTCAGCATTCTGTGAAAATGCAATGGCAAAAGCATGGGGGAAAATAGAAGAATTTAAGCGAATACCAAGTGGAGGCAAAGGAAAAACGTACTATTTGTTGGTTTAACTTTAAACAATGGTATAAACAAGAAAAGGAAGTTGATCGAGTGACATAGAGTGTTGGAGAAACTTGAAAGCTCAAGTTCACAAAGTCGCACAGTGCCCAAAATAAAAAAGAAGTTGTCAGATATCAAAGTCGCCATGAAAAGGCGAGTCGTAGCCCACCATCTGAGTGTAATATAAAAGCTTATCACAGTACAGAGAAAAAAAAAAAAACTATTTTGGACACAGTGGGAAAAAAACTTGAAATGTCAACTTTAATCTCAAAATTTCCACTTTAATCACGTAGTTTATTTGATCATTAAAGCAGAACATCATAAACTTCATCTTATATCGTTTAATATACTAGTTTCTCATATCCCATCGTAACTAAACTAGCATGTTAAATGCATTGTTTTGTATGTGATCTTCTATGTGCTTTATGTGTGTGAATCACTACGTGCTTCTTAAACGGGCTTTCTCTTCTCCGGCAGGATACAGAATCCATTACATTCATGATATTACAGCTCTCTGAATAATAAAATTACTGAGATGTATACTTGATATTATTTTCATGATGATAGGAGTTAAAGCATGCATTTGCTACGCCGTGCGTTACCTTCGATGAAATCATTTATTGCAGCAGTACTGTCACTTTCAAATGTACTAGCCCCCAATTCCTGTCCTTCCTTTTCTTTCTCCAGGAACAATCCCCGAACGGGGTGCCAGCTTTACGCTAGCGCTGTGACACTGTGTCCTCACATGTTTAGTTATTAACAATATAGATTATTTAAATGATGTTAACATTTTATCTGTATAATATAATAAATATATTTTGCTGCATTTCATCTTAAAAATATTGTCATCATATGTAAATATCCGCTTTATAAAGTGGCGCAGGTTGTGCAATAGTATAACTGTATTTAAAGTTTACAGTGAGGTAATTGTACTTATAAGTACAAACAGTTCTACAAGGAGCACTTGATGGACTGATTGAGTGCATTTATAGTTCTTGTGATGAAATTATTTCTGAACCACGAGGTCCATACAGGAAAGGCTCTGAAGCATTTGTCATATGGGAGAAGTTCAAATAGACTGTGCGCTTAGCTGATGTAGCGTGTGCTAAATGCTGTATACTGATAATTCTCTTTCTGATCAGCTGCTGTAGAACTGTGATTCCACACTCAGATACAGTGATATAAATACTCTGATTGGTGCAGTGAGAGTAATATGGCAAAAGATGAGCTGTTGCGGCAACACTTAATGGGAGCAGCTGAAAGAAGAAGAAGGTGCAGTAACAGTAACAACACTAAAGCAGCTATGGTATTTGGAATAGTTTGGCCATTCCGTGAATCATTATATTGTTACTGGTTAATTACAATCAGATGCCTTAAACTAATAAACAATTTACAGTTAATTACATTGTATTTGATAAAGCTGTTTCAGGGATGTGGAGCTAAAAAAGAAAGGGAAGCCACACTTGAACAAAAGCACTACTTTGACGCTGGGTGCTGCCAATTTGCAAAGCTGATCGGAGAACTTGCATACGACAGGGTTTGAGCTAGCGTGAAAATGTGCGTGGCTTTACGCCAAGTTTAGGTTTTATACATCGCGATCTGAGTGTGGAATTGGAAGTACGCAACACTTTTGTGTGTACACACTGTTTATATGAGGCCCTGGAGTCTGCCTAGTTACTTACATGTTTAAAATCTGCAGCACTGAAGGTGTATGTTACTTGCACAGATTTGGTTTGTTATGTGTGTCAGAGGCGTGGATTAGACGGGCAGACTTGCCATTGGGAGTTCTCTTCATTAAGGGTGTACTCACACTAGGCAGGTTACCATGCCCAAGTGCAATTGTCCCCCCTCCCTACTCCCCCTGCTGGCCTACACTCACACTGCGCTTAATGTTCTTGGCCAGGGAAGTGCTTTCGTCATGACTACACGACTTCACGTAAAGCCAAAACAAGATCTGAATATGGAGTGACAGCATGCATGTCAAAATGATTTTACTGATTATGTGGTTATTTTGGACTCGTGCAGGGCAGGATAACGCTCTACCCCAATGGTTCCCAAAGTCATTCCTGGGGACTCACTGCGGCTGCAGGATTTTGTTTCATCCAGATTCACAATCGGTGATAATAATCGATAACAACTGATCTCATTTAATTAGCTGTTTTTTTTTTTTACTGTTCTCTTATTCTGCATTCAGAAAAACACAAAAGTATGGTTTTCACTTTTATAAGACATTTAGAAATATTTCTATTTTTTTCTAAAGCTATAAATGTTTAACTTTCTTTTGTTGTTTTCCTATTATTTTCCACTTTTCCTGTGTAGTTTGCTCCCTTCATTTAACCCTAATAGTGACAGCAATCAGCACAGCAGACACCCAGACTGATGAAAGCAGCAACGACTTTAGTGTCAGAGTTGATAATTAGTAAATAATCAGTTAAATAACCAGAACACCAGGAAAAGCAGAATGAAAATTAGGGTGAAAATACTATTAATGACTTAAACAAATACATATTCTCCATATAACTGCTTATTACATTTTAATAAAAATATACCAAACTTAGTTTCTAATTTCTGCATTGACTCCAAAACACAGAAACTGGGAAATAATAACTCACTTAATGAGGCCAAGAGTCCAATGAAAAACAGAAGTTGGTTGGAACAAAAACCTCCAGCCACAGGGGGTCCCCAGGATCGAATTTGGGAAACACTGATCTGCCCTCTTACTGATTTACTGAGTGTGCAGCGTAACATTTTGCTGTTAATCATGCTGAACTTACGAGAAGATTTTTATGGGGAAAAATGATGTGAAGGGAGGGATTTACAGCTTTTCTTGCCAACTACAATTCACGTTCATGTGTAAGGTGAGAATAAAAACTTAGTTTTTAACTCAAATGATACTGAATGAAATGAGAATGGCACTATCTGACTTGTCGCATCATTGATGTCATGTCTGTTTTCTGTGCTCAGGCATGTTTAGCGATCCCACTCTTCCCGAATGCTAGTGAACTGTGCTGGGGCCCACCTCTTACAAACGGCCCAGGGCACAGTATGGTTGGCCTGGTACAGAGCCATCACACTAGTTGAATGAACTAGACTTTGCGTAGTTACATGTGGACAGATGTGCCTGGGAATGGAGCAAATTTCCAGTGTGGGTACACCCTTAAATGTAGGGCCGCACCACCTTCTCCTTAGGGTATGAGTGAGTGCGATATGCTAGACACAAATAACTCAGCAGAACAGAATAAGATCTGAAGGTGACAAAGTCCACAAGCCTAATACATTAAGTGGATGAGCCAAGTGTCTAATATGCAGAAAGAATTTGAATAAGCAGTTTGCAAAATTGTATGCTTTGTGCTGCTCTTGTTTATACAGGGGTCCTGAAGGGCACCTGAATGCAAAAAAGAGTGCAAATGTAGGACAAAGTGGGCACTGCCCATTCTGCTAGGCTTTATTGACACATGAAGGCCTGTTAAGAAAGCAGATCTGACCGCGATGCAGCCGTTCAGCGGCACCTTCCTCCACTTGCTTTCCAACTCCAGCTTGTACCAGGACCTGCCTGGTCTTCAACTGATAACAAAGGTGTGAATCAGAGTTGTATTGTCATCTCTGCAAAAGCTCCTCTGCAGACTTCTTGAGTCAGAAGGAACACAATGGACTCAAAGAAGAACAAAGAGCTGTGATTCAAGGAATGACAACTCTGATGGGCAGAAGAACTTGCCTATGAGGATACACTGATTTTGTAACTGGAACTGACTTCCAGACGCTCAACCTATGAAGTTGCAGGCGATACAGCAGAGGGCCTAACTGAGAAAAGCACTGAACACCATAAACAGAGGATCACACAGCAAAGAGAAAAAGTGCACTTGAATGTGTGAAGACACTTTAGCAGCAACATAGCAGCAACTCCACACAGTGTCAAACATCGCCTTCATAAACTCAGTATCATAAAAGTATTTATTTGTGCCAAGATAAATTACAATTCTAAATAGAAAGCAGACAGCCAGCATCTCTGTGTTATGTTTGTTTGTCTAGTCTGTCTGCATCCTGTCCTTATGTGCCAAGAAACATATGCGGTCATCATATTACTGTAATCCTTGTGTTTTTATCAACAAATTGTATTATTCTCTTTTTTAAAACAAGTGTTTTTCAGTCACTTGATAGATGTTTAATGGCCGAAGACCCCTTCCTACAACAGAGAAAAGTAAGGTAAATAAATAGGAGCCTTGCTGAATTATTTGATTAATTACTGGCATTTCCCAAGGCAAGACTGATAATTAATTCACCAACTTAAAATTAATCTTTCCATTTCCAACATTTATTGGGGACCCTCTGGGTGGGTTCCTTGTTTATTGATAATGATCAATTCCTACACAAGAAAAAATGAAAATGTATTTATTTATATATACAGTCATACATGTGCACCTTGAGGACAGCTTAAAGCCTGAGTTGGTGGTAATTCCTCACTCATCCACAGGATGGCACTGTAAACTAATGCCTCTTCTCTTCCTCCCTCTGCAGACGATTGACAGCCAAACCACCTCTGACATCACTTCCCATGTCTGTCCACCTGGACCCGCCTCTTCCTGTCTGGCTTGTATTTAACCAGAAGTGTCACCATCTTGGGCAGTCTAATCTCAGACTCACATCTATAGAGACCACTTTTCGATGATAAGCATTATTTTGTTTGCATTTATAATATACTGGGTTGCGGTGCTGCACATATAGAATTTACAATATAGAATAACTATTATAATAACTGAGTAAAAAAACAGCATGTAAAATTAGAAAAATGGTACATGCAACTATCAAAAAATAAATGTGTAGAATTAACATACAAAATTGGAGCATGATATTAACTTCAAAAGTGAGTGCATGAAACATGTATAAACTAAACAAAAAAGAAATTGGATATGTAATGCACAATGGAAATGTTGCCTGACAACATAAATGATGTTCACTAGTGATGAAAGAAATGATTTGCATGTAATTGAATTTGTAGTGAAATTCAAGTTTTTGCATCCCAAAATAATTCCAGAAACAAATGGATTTTGCTTCCAATGAAACTCACGCTATTGACAAGACAAGAATAATTGTGCTTATTTCCTATCTGGAAGCATTTTCTTGCATGAATTCTTTCTGCATCTTTCTGTCATTTACTATTTACAGAAAGATCCATAGGAAAAAAACAAAACACTGGAAACATGAAAATATTTAGGTGAGAAATGGGATGTGTGTTGTGACTGTTCTGGTAGTGCGATGCCCAATTTTCCAAACATGACAACAACAATGTACAATCCTAAAGATGTGTCTGAGACTAAAATGAAACTTGAAGCTCTATGACATATGAAGTGTCATATCCCTCATCTACAGGAATCAGGAAACAGGAATGGGTGGTTGATAGGGGGCTTAGTAAGTTTTCCTATGATAATGATATATTAATTTACTGGGCCTTATAAAAAGACAAAATTCAAGCATTGATGCCCTGCCTGCAAGCAGGTCCTGCAACATACAGGGAAATCTTGGGGGTTTGTGGCAGGATTGGCACTCCAGACACCAAAAAAAATCTTCACATCGTTCCAGTGTGGTGCTGAGGTGTCACCTGTTGCACGGCTGCACTTGGGTCCCAATCTGGGTAGTTCATCATGTGGTGGGTGCAGCAATGTACTGTCAGCACGTGCTCCCAACCTCACTCGCTCATGCCAGAAGGAACACCACTCAAAATTGAAATAATTATCAGTTCAGAACAGTCTAACATAACAATGTAAATATAGTAAAAGAAATCTCTGTTTTTGCACTGGGCAGCATGGTGGTGCAGTGGTAGTGCTGCTGCCTGGCAGTAAGGTGACCAGCATTTGCATCCCGGGTTCTCCCTGCATGGAGTTTCCCCCATGTCTGTGTGGGTTTCCTCTGGGGGCTCCGGTTTCCTCTCACAGTCCAAAGACATTCAAGTTAGGTGGATTGGTGTCTCTAAATTGACCGTAGTGTGTGTGTGTGTGTTCACCCTGTGATGGACTGGCACCCTGTCTGGGGTTTTTTCATGGCCTTGCTCCCTATGTTAGCTGAGACATGCTCCAGCAGCCCCTGTGACCCTGTTCAGGACAAAGCAGGTTAAAGAATAGCTGAGTGGCTGTTCACCACCATTTGTGAAATGTATTTTTTAGGATTACACAGGTAAGTATAAATGCAGCCCCTGCTCAAACGTGTTGTAGTGAAGTGGACAAACACCTAAGAGGAAGCGGCCCAGAGTGTGTGGACACCAACAGCACTACACGTTTACACGAACCAACTTTCAAAATTATGCTGAGGCATGTCCAGATACTGAAATTATTGCATAAAAAACCAAGAGCTGTTATAGAGTAACATCGAATAAAGAAAACTCAAAGTTAGAGAATTGACTGTATGTAATGTAATTGAGAGCCCAGTGGAAACAGGGCCTTCACAATTTCATGCAGTACAGTACAGAAAGAGGCAGACACTATGTTGTCGTGTCCTATGGCAATGATAACTTTTATGGTCACAACAAGAGAAATAAAATAGCATTAGTGGAGGCCACATTTTCCCCATAACTATTCAGGGAGCAAATGAGACAGCAATATAAGAAGGCCCAGAAAGTTAAGAATGGTTTGTGTCCTGGTGGTCTATCAGATAGCAGTCAATCAAGCGTTAAAAGGGGTTTGGCTGACCCACTGTTAAATAAAAGGATACCACCAGGGGGGAGCAGTCAGGATAATGACAAGTGGGTTTACGTTGGAGTTGCCTCAGTCTCAATTGAAGCAGTGAGTCTCTTTATGTCCTACCAGAATGGAATTAGCAAGAATTTTATTAAAAGGAGATAAAAGGGTAAACGCATCGTAAAAGCATTTTGATATGGTTGAATGGATCTAGGTTTGGCCCAAACATTTGTGCATGGATTAAACTACTTTATACCAATCCAGGAGCTTCAGTTTGTATTAACAACATTAATTCAGACAACTAGAATGGGATACTAGACAAGGATGCCCCTTGTCACCACTGCTTTTTGCAATCGCCATTGAGCCACTTGCAGTTCACTGTCAAAATGCTTATGAGAAAAAGGGGATTATCAGAGAAGGACTTGAACACTCTATGCAGATGATATGGTACTGTATATATCATATCCACAAAATACTGTGCCTGTGATCCAAACAGCACTAACAGAATGTCAAAAGATTTCTGGTCTCAGAATCAATTTGAATAAAAGTGTGCTGTTCCCAGTGAATTCTCAAGCACACAATATTAGATTGGACACCTTCTCTTTTATCATCACAGATCAGTTTAAATACCTAGGGGTAAATATCACAATAAACATAAAGTTCTTTATCAACAAAATGTTGCTGTTTGTATGAAAAAACTTAAGCAAGACTTGCATAGATGGTCAACTCTTCATCTCACTTTAGATGGAAGAATTAACGTTGTTAAGATGAATATTCTTCCTAAGGTTCCAATGTATATCAACAGATAACCTCATTTATTTAGAATTGAAAACATCCACGCATCCAAAGAGTGACCCTACAAAGACCTAAGGCAGAAGGTGGCATGGCTCTACCTAACTTTTAATTTTATTACTAGGAGGCAAACATATAAACTATAAAAAAATGGACATTGGCACAGATAGATGAACAGACACAGGCTTGGCTTTACAGCGTAATCAATGCAAGTTATCGCCAATATACTAACAACCCAATTGTGCTTCAGTCACTCAGAATATGGAACCAATGTAGGAAGTATTTTAAGATAAATAAGCTTTTATCTGTGGCACCTCTACACAAGAACCACCTTTATCCTCCCTCTCAAACATATGCAGTTTTTAATATGAGGAAAACATTCAGGATTAAATCACTTAGAGATCTGTACACAGACAACGTCTCCGCATCCTCCGAACAATTACATTCCAAACTTCCAACTTTCCAGCAACACATTTCTTTCACGACCTTCATATTTGAATCTTTTCTAAACAGAACCTGCCCAATTTTCCTCACCTCCCACGTACAGTGGAACCTCGGTTCACGACCATAATTTGTTCCAAAACTCTGGTCGTAAACCGATTTGGTCGTGAACCGAAGCAATTTCCCCCATAGGATTGTATGTAAATACAAATAATCCATTGCAGACCATACAAACTGTATGTAAATATATATATTTTTTTGTTTTTAAGCACAAATATAGTTAATTGTACCACAGAATGCACAGCATAATAGTAAACAAAATGTAAAAACTTTGAATAACACTGAGAAAACCTTGAACAACAGAGAAAACTAACACTGCAATAGTTCACGCTATAGTGCTAGAAATCGCTTGTTGAAAACACTTTTTTTTAATGAGTTTTAAGCACAGGGAAAAAAATTAACATTTAAAAAATCCGTAATTTAATAAACCACCAAGAAAAGTAACATTGCCACAATGCACGCTACGAACCGATCTCTGTAAACAGAACTGAAAACAAAAACAAGCCTTTACTACCTTATGCGTCCAGCCCTCCCTCTCGCACTCGCTCTCTGTTTCATGTGTGCGTGTGTCTCTCTCACGTGCCTGTGTGTATCTCTCTTTCGCGAGCCTGGAGCACCTATGTGTGTCTCTCTCTAGCACACTACTGTGTGTGTGCCTCTGTCTCACGTGCCTGTGTGCGTTTGCCTCTGTCTCGCGTACCTGGGTGTGTGTGTCTCTCTCACACGCCTGTATGTGTGTGTGTTGTGCTCTCTCTCTCTCTCTCTTGCTCGCTCGCTCGCTCGCTGCACAGGAAATGACTGAACATATACAAACCGAAAGGGAAACAGGCTTGTTCATACACCGAGTGTGTGGTCATGAACCAAGGCAAAAGTTTGGTGAACTTTTTGGTCGTAAACTGATTTGTAGATGTACCGAGACATTCGTGAACCAAGGTTCCACTGTACCTCTATGCCGGAAAAGATATTGCTCAGTCTTGAAGACTCAGACAGCATTTCCATAGTATATAAAAACATTTTAAAGTCCCTCCATTTTAAAGATTCCAGAGTAAAGTGGTAAAGAATCTCTCACTCGACATATTAGAAAAGGAGTGGAAGGCAGCAATGCACGAATTCACTCGAACTCCATATGTGCAAAGCATACAATTATTCAACTTAAAATTATATGTTGAGTGCATCTCTCTCATTTAAAATTGTCCAAAATATTTCCAGGGCGAGATCCAACCTGCGAATGTTGCACTTGAGCTCCAGCCTCACTGGGCCAAATATTTTGGGCCTGCACCAAATTACATCATTGTGGACCAAAATCTTTAAATGCCTTTCAGACAGCCTTGGCGTCACAATCCCCCCTAACCCACTAACAGCTGTGTTTGGTGGACTCCCAGAGGGGCTTAAAGTGGAGAAGGAAAAACAAACCATAATGGCCTTTATTACACTATTGGCATGTAGACTTATCTTGCTCAATTGGAAGAATCCTAACTCACCTACTCTAAGTCAGTGGGTAACTGATGTTTTATACTATTTGAAACTGGAAAAAATGAAATTCTCACTTAGAGGATCTGTACAAAACTTTTTCAAAACCTGGCAGGATCTAATCAAAAACATTTTAGAACAAGCATTTAAATTGAGGAAGCAGATTTTCTCTCCTGTTTTTTATCCTATTTATTTTTATTAATTTATATTTTTAATTAATTTTACTATTATTAAAGTTTTACTAAAGTTGGCATAGCTCTCTTTCTCATGGGTGGGGGTTGATTTTTGTTAAACTTGACTTGCTTGTATGGTATGGTTTTGGATTTTAATAAAATCAATATAATGTTAAAAAAAAAAAAAACCTCTAGAGTGGCCATAGAATTTTCTAATAATTTTCGTTTTTGGTGTTCTGCACATTTCCCATAAACTGTAACCATCGGTTTATTACTATGCATATTTTTTGCCTCCCCCGTCGTTCACAATGGAGTAGATGAAGAGTTTTACACACCTCACAGAAGCCCCCATCAGTCTCGCTGCCTTTGCTGCAGATCACATTTGCTATAAGACTTTTTTTCCAGGAACGTTTGCACTGCTTTTCATCCATCACTGTCACATTGGCAACCTGTAGCTTGTCCGGCATCTTCTTACTTTTGGTGTATCCCCACCCTGAAACCTCGCAGATGCTTCCTGGTTTGATGTGCCTGTCCTTCTTCGGCAGCTTGATCAGGTCCACATGACTGATATTTATGGCCGGTTTCAGAAGCTAGTTGAAAGGTAAAAGAATACATTATTAGATGTTAAGCACAAATACCACTCATGGGTACTCCATTATTCTAAAAACAAGTTTGGATTTCATTCAGAGGCTATGCATAATGACAAGCATACAAGAATGACTGATTTTGTTCAAAAGTTGATCCCACAGCAGATTGATATGTTTTATTTTTTTGTTTTAACTTCAGTAAGCACAAAAAACATGTTTAGGAATTGTTGCAAAAAGTATGAATCGTGTCCATGAAAAGCAAAAACAAGCCCCCACTGTACCTGAAACCCCCAAGCAACCTCCTGAAATTGTCCTGTAAAAAAGGTGTTCTAAGGGATTAAAAGCACTGATGTCCATACAGACCAGCAAAAGAAAAACTCATATGGACACAACAAGCCCCAGAGGAGTAAAGGAATAAAAGGCATATGTTTCACATGCTAGCAATAAAGTGATTCTGATCTGGGAGGTATTTTCCGTACGTCGCTTAAATCATCCGAGATCAGATGCCTCATCTTAGATGAGTTAATGCTAGTGAAACTCATCTGGGATAAGTTGGTTTTTCAAACCCAGCCGTGTAGTAGATTAGTCCAGCTGGATCGAATCATCTGAGATGAATGCGCGCACCCGCCCGCGCTGATTGAAAAGCCCATATATATTGAGTCTAGAAAACATGATCAGCAAGTCTTTGATAGGCTATGACAAAATGCCGAAAGAACGGGCGCATTTTTTTTTTCTTCACACAAGCGGAGCAGGATCTTTTAATCGAAGGATATGAAGAATTTCAAGATTTAATATGCACAAGGGGTAACCAGAAAAGACGGCTGGCATAAAGTGGCCGACAAATTAAATGCAAAGTAATGTGTATTGTACTTACTAAATGCAGCGTTTCATTTCCTATATGTCAGATTAATTATTATTTAATATATCAAAATTCCAGATCAAACGTGAGCACAAAGAGAACATGGGAACAGGTTAAAGTGAAGTAAAAGAATATACTTCAAACTGGTAAATATTGGTATATAACTATTTAAAGAATTGTTGACATAAAAAATCATCTCTACTAATAAAAGGCAAAGCCCTCACTGACTGACTGACTGACTGACTTACTCACTCACTCACTGACTCATCACTAATTCTCCAACTTCCCGTGTAGGTAGAAGGCTGAAATTTGGCAGGCTCATTCCTTACAGCTTACTTACAAAAGTTAGGCACATTTCATTTTGAAATTCTACGCGCAGCGGTCATAACTGGAACCTACTTATGTACATATATACAGGCCATAGCCTGCAGCTCGGTCGCCGTGTGAGGCAGAGCTGCGTCCCTTATCGTTACGCCTCCCACATAATTGAGTGCCTGCCCACATAAGGCTGTGCTTCAGTGGCAATCCAATAGAAACACTCTGCCGCTAAATATTCGCAGGTGAAGGACTGTGCTTATGCAGACGAAGATGAGATGGTCAGGGTGGTGTTTGGCACAAACTCAATGAAACTGCGAGAGAAACTTAAGTGCTGGGTCTCAGCTAACATTAAATAAAGCCGTGGACATTGCACGAGATAGCACAAGCACAGCTCAGAACCTTCGATGCATGTACTCCGAGCGGCTCATGTGAACTGACTGTGAACACAGTACACAGACAAAAAGCAACAGCTCCAAAGAGCGCTGAATAAAAATGCATTACACAATTGAGAAGGCAGCAAAAGAATATGAAGCGAGTGATGCATACAAGCATATTCATAAGTGCAGCTACTGCGGAAACAAAGCACACGGTGGAAAAAGTCAATGTCCAGCTAAAGGAAGACAGTGTAAAACAAACCCGTGCATGCAGTGTGTGATGTCTCAAATAAAGAGGAAGACAAGCTGTTTATTGATGCATTAATAAAGGAATCGATGAATGAAACCTGTTATCTTTACAACGGTTGACAAACACGGAATGTAACTTGAACACAACACATCCCCCAAATGCGAACCTGATTGAAAGAAATAATGATAATCAAATCCTTAATGACAGCAACACTCAGTAACACTCACAAAACAATTACATTGACAATCATGTTACGTTAGTTTTAAAATGTTCCCTTTTCTTTTTCATAACTTCTTTAACACACTACTTCTCCACTGCGAAGCGCGGGTATTTTACTAGTATATATATATATATATATATATATATACAAAACCAAAAAAGTTGGGACACTATACAAATCGTGAATAAAAACTGAATGCAATGATGTGGAGGTGCCAACATCTAATATTTTATTCAGAATAGAACATAAATCACGGAACAAAAGTTTAAACTGAGAAAATGTATCATTTTAAGGGAAAAATATGTTGATTCAGAATTTCATGGTGTCAACAAATCCCCAAAAAGTTGGGACAAGGCCATTTTCACCACTGTGTGGCATCTCCCCTTCTTCTTACAACACTCAACAGACGTCTGGGGACCGAGGAGACCAGTTTCTCAAGTTTAGAAATAGGAATGCTCTCCCATTCTTGTCTAATACAGGCCTCTAACTGTTCAATCGTCTTGGGCCTTCTTTGTCGCACCTTCCTCTTTATGATGCGCCAAATGTTCTCTATAGGTGAAAGATCTGGACTGCAGACTGGCCATTTCAGTACCGGATCCTTCTCCTACGCAGCCATGATGTTGTGATTGATGCAGAATGTGGTCTGGCATTATCTTGTTGAAAAATGCAGGGTCTTCCCTGAAAGAGATGGCGTCTGGATGGGAGCATATGTTGTTCTAGAACCTGAATATATTTTTCTGCATTGATGGTGCCTTTCCAGACATGCAAGCTGCCCATGCCACACGCACTCATGCAACTCCATACCATCAGAGATGCAGGCTTCTGAACTGAGCGTTGATAACAACTTGGGTTGTCCTTGTCCTCTTTGGTCCGGATGACATGGCGTCCCAGATTTCCAAAAGAACTTGAATCGTGACTCGTCTGACCACAGAACAGTCTTCCATTTTGCCACACTCCATTTTAAATGATCCCTGGCCCAGTGACAACGCCTGAGCTTGTGGATCTTGCTTAGAAATGGCTTCTTCTTTGCACTGTAGAGTTTCAGCTGGCAACGGCGGATGGCACGGTGGATTGTGTTCACTGACAATGGTTTCTGGAAGTATTCCTGAGCCCATTCTGTGATTTCCTTTACAGTAGCATTCCTGTTTGTGGTGCGGTGTCGTTTAAGGGCCCGGAGATCACCGGCATCCTGTATGGTTTTATGGCCTTGACCCTTACGCACAGAGATTGTTCCAGATTCTCTGAATCTTCGGATAATGTTATGCACAGTTGATGATGATAGATGCAAAGTCTTTGCAATTTTTCGCTGGGTAACACCTTTCTGATATTGCTCCACTATCTTTCTGTGCAACATTGTGGGAATTGGTGATCCTCTACCCATCTTGGCTTCTGAGACACACTGCCACTCTGAGAAGCTCTTTTTATAGCCAATCATGTTGCCAATTGACCTAATTAGTGTTTATTGGTCTTCCAGCTCTTTGTTATGCTCAAATTTACTTTTTCCAGCCTCTTATTGCTACTTGTCCCAACTTTTTTGGGATTTGTTGACACCGTGAAATTTTGAATCAACATATTTTTCCTTTAAAATGATACATTTACTCGGATTAAACGTTTGATCTGTCATCTACGTTCTATTACAAATAAAATATTGACATTTGCCATCTCCACATCATTACATTCAGTTTTAATTCACAATTTGTTTAGTGTCCCAACTTTTTTGGAATCCGGTTTGTGTATATATATATATCCCGATCTACATACTGTCAAATAAACGAACCACACGCTTCGCCTCTAGCGCTGACTTCCGAGGTTCGATTCCCGAGAGGAGGTGCAGTGAGTGTGAACGCCTGACGAGCCCAGGATTAGGGCGAAACACTTGTCATGTACTCTTTGCATTATTTGACAGTAAAACTATTTCAACCATTCTATGATCTGCTTCTCGCAACTGAAAGAGGGCACCGTGGTGGATGTTAGCCAACTTACTGACCAACCACAAGCGTTACCTGGTAGGTAACCACCCATACAGTCAGATTGTGATTCAGACTACGTATGCCTTGAATGTAATTACCCTGATCTACATACTGTCAAATAAACGAACCACACACCATGGCGCAACGCAAGAGGCTTAGCCTTAGGGGGTGCAGTGAGTGTGTACGCCTGATGAGCCCAGAATTAGGGTGAAACACATGTTGCGTACTCTGCATTATTTGACAGTAAAACTATTTCAATATATTTATATATATATATATATATATATATATATATATATATATATATATATATATATATATATATATACACACACACACACATATATACACAAACATACATATATATATATATATACACAAACATACATATATATATATATATATATACACATATATGTGTGTGTATATATGTAGATATGTATATATATGTGGATGTATGTGTGTGTGTGTGTGTGTATGTATATATATATATATATATATATATATATATATATATATATATATATATATATATATGACAGCAACACTCATAACAGTGACAAAACAATTACATTGACAATCATGTTACGTTATTTTTAAAATGTTTCCTTTTCTTTTTCATTAATTCTTTAGCACACTACTTTTCCTTTGCTTGAAGCTCGGGTATTTTGCTTGTATATAATATAAAAAACATTCATTTTAAAGCTAATAAGAAGGCAGACAAGCAAATACAGGTGGAGGTCCATGCGGTCCAGACCTAACCCCTGCAGAAGAGTTGGCTCTCCAGCAAAATGTCCATCGCCCCGTTTCTGAGGGCATTCCAGTGGGAAGCTTCTCCTCAGAGCCAGTGGCAGGATGCAGTGGTCACTTCATTTAAGGTAAAGATTGATCATTGCATATATTTGTCCTTAATGTCTGCCATAGGTATGTTCCATATAGCCCTCTTTTTTGTTGGGTCAGTTGCAGGGAATGTCATATCCCTAGAACTTATGTCTGACCACCAAGATATTGAGGAAGGTCAAATATTTGATGAAGAAACTGTCTGATTATTCATCAGGAGGAGAGGTAAATTTTCCAAATGTTTGTTCAAACTCCACTCTGATCAGTCCCATGTGCCCCAATCACATTTGGAAATCCTGGGTAATGAGAATGTTAGGCTGATTGTAAGATTATTTATGGAACTGTGGGTGTTTTTGCCTGTGTACCTGCAATGGCATGAAACGCCTCTTTTATTTTCTGCACACGCAGGTATCCAGGAAACACTATGAAACCCCGAAGGACTGACTGACTGACTGACTGACTCATCACTAATTCTCCAACTTGCCATGTAGGTAGAAGGCTGAAATTTGGCAGGCTTATTCCTTACAGCTTACTTACAAAAGTTAAGCAGGTTTCATTTCGAAATTCTACGCATAATGGTCATAACTAGAAGCTATTTTTCTCCATTTACTGTAATGGAGTTGAGTTCGAAAGCCGTGGGGGGCGGAGTTTTGTGTGACATCATCACGCCTCCCACGTAATTATGCAGTACGTAGAAAACCAGGAAGAGCTCCAAAAAGTGCTTTAAGAAAACATGCATTATATAATTAAGAAGGCAGCGAAACAATTAGAAGCGAGCGAGTGACATATAAAACCATATTCAGCGGCTCACGTGAACTGACGCAATGCGCAGACAAAAAGCAACAGTTCCAAAGAGTGCTGAACAAAAACCGAATTACACTGCTACGCTCAAATAGGTAAACCACATGCCGTGGCGCAGTAGTAGAGGCTTCGATTCCCAAGAGGGGATGCACTGAGTATGTACGCACGCATTTTTATTTATTTTAACTTCGCATCCCCTTGGTTTGAGACGTATGAAAAATATGCGTTAACGAGAAAGACAGATCACCAATTGAAGCTTTATGAATAATGGATACTTTATTCGCGATCAATGATTGTTTTGGTAAAGCCATACTCAGTGTATTCATTAGATGAACGGTAAAAAAGTAAGAGCGAGGGGAGGGTAACTTATTGAGGCACGCAGGCAAAACCACAATAGCACGTGGGCTCGATGTACTGTAGTGTGTGTCAACTTGATCTGAATTGCGATCACATTCGAAAAATATATCTTTTCAAGTTCTATTTAGTCCATATGTGTCAAACTCATGGCCCACAGGCCACATCCGGCCCGGCGTGTAATTATATCCGCCCGAGATCATTTTATATACTGTATTATTGTTATTAATGGCCCGGGGAGATGAAGCGCTGGTAACACAATAAACTACAGATCCCATAATGCAGTGCTTCAGCTGCCTTGCCGAACACTTACCACGTTAATCAAGTCTAGCTTATGATGCTGCAAGTTATTGCGAAGCTAGCCCACACGATGCCGAAGAGAAAAGGTGATTCTGAACATAGAGCCTTTAAAAACCGATGGGAGGCTGAGTATATGTTTACTGACATTGCCGGTAAACCCGTGTGTCTCATTTGTGGAGCTAATGTGGCTGTAATTACAGAATTTAATCTAAGACGGCACTATGAGACAAAACATCAAGATAACCTGAAAGACCTGAATGCAATGCACAAGATACAGAAAGCAGAAGAGTTAAAGAAGAATCTGACACTTCAGCAGACGTTTTTACCGTGCAAAATCACAAAGTGATTTCAAGTGAAGCTACTTTTATGGGAGACACAAATGCACCAGTGCAACTTGCCCCACTTTCCCTGTTGTCAAGTAATGTTGAACCTAGTCGGCACAAAGGTGTTCCCAAATACGCACTTTGTTGATAAACTGAGCGCACTGCTCACTGAGTTCGCCTGGCGCTTTGGTGACTTTGAAGAACAAAAAAAGAATTTTGAGTTGTTTCGCAACCCATTTGCTGTCGATGTGGAAACTGCACCTGTGCAGATTCAGATGGAGGTGATTGAGCTGCAGTGTAATGGCACACTGAAGGCAAAGTACGATACTGCACGGCCCGCACAGTTTATTCACTCCATTCCCGCACAAATGCTCCAGCTCCGTCTACATGCGGCTCGAACCTTGTGCATGTTTGGTAGCACATATCTGTGTGAGAAGCTCTTCTCAGTGATGAAGACTAACAAAACAGCACACAGGAGTCGCCTCACTGATGAGCACCTGCAGTCCATCCTGAGAATCTCCACAACACAGAACCTCACACCAAACAGAAACGAACTTGTTGCCAAAAAAAAATGCCAGGCGTCCAGCTCTGATAAAATGACATAAGAGCAAAGACAACTGAATGATTTGATTTGTTATTGCTGAAAAGAACACATTTTATTTATATTTCCAGGTTTTGTTATGCAGCATGTTCATATTTGAATTTGTATAATTTTGACAGGATATATTTTTATGGAGAGCAAAATCTTTTGGGATATTTAAAATTTAAGTTTATTTTTTATATAAAATTACATAAGAGTAAAGAAATTTGAATGTTTGTTCTTTTAACGTTTACTTTATTTCTAACTTGTATAATTTAGACAGGATATATTTTTATGGAGAGCAAAATATTATAAGTTATTTAAGGTTTGAGTTGATTTATTCCGGAATAATATTCTGTCGACTAAATAAAAATTCCTTCTATTTAAAATTTAAATAGAACTTGAACAGATCGATAGTTCATAATATCCACGCAGACTTGCACGTAAGAGCGGAGTCATCTGTTTTAACAAACAGCGTATTGCACTGATACTGAAATAGCCTGCCCATTTAATTATTTAGGAATGGATAAATAAATTAAGATTTTGTACAAATAATGTTTTTCATTTTTCTTCCTTCATGGATTCTGGCACCCCCAGCAACAGTTGCTCGCACCCCAAAGACTGTATATATGTGTATGTGTGTGTGTATGTACTGTACTTGTGTATATATATATATATATATATATATATATATATATATATATATATATATATATATATATATATATATATATATATATATATATATATGTATATATATATATATATATATATATGTATATGTATGTATATATATATATATGTATATGTATATGTATGTATATATATATATGTACTGTATGTATATATATATACAGTATATGTATGTATATATGTGTGTGTATATATACAGTGGTGTGAAAAACTATTTGCCCCCTTCCTGATTTCTTATTCTTTTGCATGTTTGTCACACAAAATGTTTCTGATCATCAAACACATTTAACCATTAGTCAAATATAACACAAGTAAACACAAAATGCAGTTTTTAAATGATGGTTTTATTATTTAGGGAGAAAAATCCAAACCTACATGGCCCTGTGTGAAAAAGTAATTGCCCCCTTGTTAAAAATAACCTAACTGTGGTGTATCACACCTGAGTTCAATTTCCGTAGCCACCCCCAGGCCTAATTACTGCCACACCTGTTTCAATCAAGAAATCACTTAAATAGGAGTTGCCTGACACAGAAGTAGACCAAAAGCACCTCAAAAGCTAGACATCATGCCAAGATTCAAAGAAATTCAGGAAAAAATAAGAACAGAAGTAATTGAGATCTATCAGTCTGGTAAAGGTTATAAAGCCATTTCTAAAGCTTTGGGACTCCAGCGAATCACAGTGAGAGCCATTATCCACAAATGGCAAAAACATGGAACAGTGGTGAACCTTCCCAGGAGTGGCCGGCTGACCAAATTTACCCCAAGAGCGCAGAGACGACTCATCCGAGTTGTCACAAAACACCCCAGGACAACGTCTAAAGAACTGCAGGCCTCACTTGCCTCAATTAATGTCAGTGTTCACGACTCCACCATAAGAAAGAGACTGGGCAAAAACGGCCTTCATGGCAGATTTCCAAGACGCAAACCACTGTTAAGCAAAAAGAACATTAGGGCTCATCTCAATTTTGCTAAGAAACATCTAAATGATTGCCAAGACTTTTGGGAAAATACCTTGTGGACTGATGAGACAAAGTAGAACTTTTTGGAAGGCAAATGTCCTGTTACATCTGGCGTAAAAGGAACACAGCATTTCAGAAAAAGAACATCATACCAACAGTAAAATATGGTGGTGGTAGTGTGATGGTCTGGGGTTGTTTTGCTGCTTCAGGACCTGGAAGGCTTGCTGTGATAGATGGAAACATGAATTCTACTGTCTACCAAAAAATCCTGAAAGGGAATGTCCGGCCATCTGTTCGTCAACTCAAGCTGAAGCGATCTTGGGTGCTGCAACAGGACAATGACCCAAAACACACCAGCAAATCCACCTCTGAATGGCTGAAGAAAAACAAAATGAAGACTTTGAAGTGGCCTAGTCAAAGTCCTGACCTGAATCCAATTGAGATGCTATGGTATGACCTTAAAAAGGCGGTTCATGCTAGAAAACCCTCAAATAAAGCTGAATTACAACAATTCTGCAAAGATGAGTGGGCCAAAATTCCTCCAGAGCGCTGTAAAAGACTCATTGCAAGTTATCGCAAACGCTTGATTGCAGTTATTGCTGCTAAGGGTGGCCCAACCAGTTATTAGGTTCAGGGGGCAATTACTTTTTCACACAGGGCCATGTAGGTTTGGATTTTTTTTTCTCCCTAAATAATAAAAACCATCATTTAAAAACTGCATTTTGTGTTTACTTGTGTTATATTTGACTAATGGTTAAATTTGTTTGATGATCAGAAACATTTTGTGTGACAAACATGCAAAAGAATAAGAAATCAGGAAGGGGGCAAATAGTTTTTCACACCACTGTATATATATTGTGGTCCCTGGCTGGAGCCCGGCTGGGACGCCCAGGAGGACGAGAGGAGGGCGTGTGCCTCCTCCAGACCGCAAGGGGGTGATCGCCCTGGTTGTATTGGGGGCCATGGCTAGAGGGCTTGGAAGCCCAACCCTGTAGGGGCCCGTGGTCACCGCCAGGTGGCGCCCTGGTGCCTGAGGAACCCTGGAGCCCAGCACTTCCGCCACACCAGGAAGTGCTGGGGGGAAGACTTAATGTGGCGCCCGGAGAGCTGCCGGGAGGACAGCCGGCACTTCCGCCACGCTGGGGCGTGGCCAAGGAGGGAATGCCGGTAACACCTGGTGCTCATCCAGGAGCATTATATAAGGGGCCGCCTCCCTTCAGTCTGGAGCGGAAGTTGGGTGGAAGAGGACGGAGCAAGAGGAAGGACTGGAGGTGGCCAGAAGAAAGGCAGTAGGACTTGGGGGAATCGGTGCAGGAGGCACTGGGGTTTGTGAGTGCACATTACAACTGTATATAATTAGTATAAATAAACAGTGTGTTGGGTGAAATATGATGTCCGTCTGTCTGTGCCCGGGTCGGCTTTCACAATATATATATATATATATGACAGCAACACTCATCACTTACAACAATGACAAAACAATTACATAATTACATTGTCAATCATGTTACGTTATTATTAAAATGTTTCCTTTTCTTTTTTATTACCTCTCTAACACACTACTTCTCCGCTGCGAAGCGCGGGTATTTTGCTAGTTATACTTATAAGTACAAACAGTTCTTCAAGGAGCGCTTGATTGAGTGCATTTAAAGTTCTTGGGGTGAAACTGTTTCTGAACCACGAGGTCCGTACAGGAAAGGCTTTGAAACGTTTTGCCGAGGCTGAGGCAGCGTGGGCTTGATGCTGTATACCGATAATTCTCTTTCCGATCAGCTGCTGCTGTTATTCACACTCAGATACAGTGATATAAATACTCTGAGTGCTGCAGTGAGAGTAATATGGAAAAAGATGATCCGCTGTGGCAACTCCTAACGGGAGCAGCGGAAAGAAGAAGAAGGTGTAGTTAGAGTAACAACGCTAAAGCAGTTATGGTATTTGGTATACTATGGCTATTCCCTGGACTATTATATTGTTACAAGTTAATTACAATCAGATGCATTACACTAATAAACAATATGCAGTTAGTTTCTGTGTATTTATAATGCAGCGTCAGAAAAATAAGGAGTAACCACACAGGAACAGTAGCATTGGTTTGACGCTGAGTGCCGCCAGTTTGCAAAACCGAGCGGAGAACTTGCGTACGACAAGGTATGAGGTACAGTCGAAAAGTGCGTGGCTTTACGCCAAGTGTAGGTTTTATACATCGTGATTTGAACGTGGAAAAGTTCTTATGCAACATTTCTGTGCGTACGCACCGTTTATACATGAGGCCCCTGGTCTTTGCCTACAAGTTCTATGACAAACTGTAGTCTTGCTCTGATGTTCTTTGTGGACAGCAAAGACTTTTTCCTCACACAACTTACATGCAAGTCATATTTGTGCTGTCTCTTTCTGATTGTAGAAGCCTGCGTTTTCACACCAACTGTGTAAGAGTTGAATTTGAACCCTGGTCCAATGTGTGCCTAGCATGCGCTGAGTCTCATATCCTTCTGAACTTATGCTTAAAGTCTGAAGCTGTTATTTTATTATTCACTATGATCAATGCATTTTAGTTATTCTATAGTAGAAGAAAGTTATATTTTAAGGTCTAATCATTGTTCTATTGTAATGCGCTAAGTTTCCTGTTGATGGCAAACTTAAGAAGCATATGGTTCAAATCAAATTAGAGTCATATGCATCCTGAACACACTCTACTCCCAATCAACATAGTGGACGGGGTTAATTGGGGCTATTTAAGGTATCAACGTTTGTCAAGTCCCGTTAGCAACTGGGTGTAACCAATCATGTTAAAAGTTTTCTGATTATGTAATGAATTCCTTAGAATTGTGATCTAATCAATGAATTGAGATATGCTGTTGCCTCTTGCAAGATTTAGACAAAGAATAATGATTGATGTTTTCTCCTGCCTGTGTTTTGCTTAAACCAGGGCATTCCAGTGGGGGGTGTTTTAAAAAAAAATTTCTTCCACACCTGCAGATGCCACAATGAAATTTTTGGGTTCTTGGAGGCTTGTTTTAGGATCATACAGTCAGGTGTTGGGCTGAATTTGCTGGGCTGGCCAGTTCTGGATAAATTAGCAGCCAATGAAAATCAACGTGATGATGATTTTACTTACAGTAAAATGGTTGATTTCAAATAATTTGCCATGTTCTTAAATCCCTTGACAGACTCATAAGCGTCCATAACAGTCTTTCTGAGGGCCTTAAAGAGCTCTCTAGATCTTGGTATGATGACACCATACACACGTGTATAGCAAAGAGAACACCAGACACTAGACCGGGTCCACTTGCACACTCCATAAAGAGGTTCTCATCACTAGCACCTCATCTGGAACACCAGATTCTAGTCTAATGGATGTGAAGTGGTGATAAATGTAGGGGTGGATGTCCATGTGACAAATCTGCATTTTTGTTCATTTACATTATGAGAATGAATACACCACTTGTTTGCATATGTCATCTTTATCTGTTATCTCAATCCACATGAAGATCATGAGTTTTCCTGTTCAAACCAGGGCTGTCTTAATGCATGGGCACGTTGGGCACGTTGGGCAGTTGCCCGGGGGCCCCATGCTAATTTATGTATGTTGTGACTTGCTGAGTGGTTGTGTAAGAAGGGCACCAGTTACTGCTGTGCCCGGGGACCTATAATGCTGTTAAGATGGTCCTGGTTCAGTTTCCATGGGGCGTACTAATGTTTTGACACAACTGCAGATTTTCAAACATCTTAATAATCCTCTCCAGTAATGTAAGAAGTGTGCAACACTTTTTCGGAGTCCATCCCGAAAACAAAGTCTTCTAGAGTGGAGAGGCAGCCACAGTTAACAAATGAGAGTGTTTACTTAGGAATAACTCCATAGCTTCAATAACCAATAATGAAACATTTCAAATTTGTTACCATTAGAAAGGTAAAAATGGTAATCCAGGCAGAAGGAAAGATATTGGAGTCATCCTCAGTTTGTTAGTTTAACTTCCGCAACTCTGAACTGGATTAAGTAGGTCTGAAATGAGCTAAACTGACATAATGTTATCACCCAAAATAAACATAAATACATCAGCCTGAATACTGCATATGAAACGCCATCATTGATTTCTTACACCATGAAGAGGTGTTTCACACTAACTTCAGTACATTACTTAACAGAAAACAAATCACTTGGAGGTCCACAATAATGCAACCCTCATGATTCTTCAGGTCATCTCCACACAAAAAGAAAACCTCTAACCTTCAGTAGCATGATGTCATTCTCATTGCTCTTCTTATTGTACTGGGGGTGTTTGTAGTAAGCTTTCACAGGTAACTCTAACAGGTTTTTTCTAGCTCGCAGACTATGAGCTCCAACGAGGACAGTTAAGGGGAGGTTTCTGAAAAAGAAAAGCAAAGCTAGGTGCACATGTTCAAAGTGTGAAATAAGACAGACGACATGTGAAAGACGAGTGCTCTGCTCTTGTACAATCTGACAAAACCTCCGGATGCTGTCTGCACTGAGTAGCATGCCTGTTGCACGTTCTGTTTTGCTAAATGGTCACCATGCTTTCTAACCAAGTCGATCAATTGCATTACTTGTACAAATTCAATTCAGCTCAATTCAGTTTACTTTTCCCTAGGGATTTCCACTATGTGTAGGTGCAGAGTGCTGTGACAAGTTCTCAAGTAAAGTGCAAGTATAAAGTGTACAATTACTAATTAGTGAAAAAAAAGTTTCACAAATATACTGTAAATAAAATCGAGGTCGTCCTTGATTTATTTGCCTTCTATGCCTGATTTCTGCCATTAACCCGAGTGAGTTCCAGATGCTCTTTGGTTGCCCAGGCAGTCAACACCTTTATGTGGTGCAATTAATCATTGAAACATTATAGTTTTGTATGATGAGCAAGTCTGTAATCCACTGTATTTGGAACATTGTATCCCATTTCTAACACTAATTCGAGGTTACCTTTGGTCTATTACACGCTCACCATCCAAGGCCATCTTAATTCATAAAGCGATTGCATAACAGGCAGCCGACATGCAGCGTCGAAATCACCGTAAACACGCAACATTAACATTAAAATGATACAATCTGATCAGGACATACGGATCTATGCAGTGGGCAGCCGTCATGACGAAGCACTTGTCCACCAGGAATCCTCCACAGATGTGATGTCCTTGGTGCTGAAGAGAAACCACATATGGTCGGGAGTGGGGCTGAGCCTGATGCCCATTAAAAATCTCATCAGTCAAAGACTCTAAAGAAAAGAAAGAAAGAAAAAAAAATAATAAATAAAAAATGCTGCACTCGAAACAATAAAGTATTTTGATTCAGACACACCACTGGCAGTAGCTCTGAGAAGAAAGCCAAATGCGAAGAGCAGAACGGCTGGGACGTGCATTTTCAGTTCTTCCAGTCTTCGTCCTGCGGGTCTGATAAAGAGCGCGTACTTGAGCGGCTCTCCTCGACGTGGGCGGAGTCTCACATTTAGGCTGGCAGACGAACCATGAAAACACTAACATTTTTCTTTTTAGAGTTCTAACCGTACTGCTAAATATTTACATCATATCCCACGTGAAATGGCTTAATTTGTTCGTAATATAAAGGTACAGTATAACTTAAATTTCATTTACGACGGCATATTTTAAACGTTGGAATTAGGGTACCCACTGTGGTTGCAGGTTCACAATATGTAATAATAATTGAGAATAATTGTTATTTTTTAATTAGCTGGTCTTTTTTCCTCTTCTCCTATTCTGCTTTGAGAAAAGCACAACTACAGTGGGATGCAAAAGTTTCTGTAAATCCAATAAACTTCATTTCACTTCTCAAATATCACTGTGTGTGTCTCCTATATGATATATTTAACTGACATTTTTTATCGTAACAACCAACGATTTATACAGAAAAATAATGACTATTAACAAGGTTGCCCAAACTTTTGCATCCCACTGTATATGATTTTTACATTATAAGACATTTAGAAATATTTCTGTTTTTTGCTATGGCTTTACATGCTTAACTCTTTTTTTGTTGTTTTTCCTTTTATGTTCCCCTTAGTCTATGTAGTCTGCTCCCTTTATTGTAATAAAGACAATTAAAAACAAGCAAAGAGACACCCGTGCGAACTGATGAAAGGCTGCAACGTCTTCTACAATAAAAGCCAAATACCACTGACTCACTCATCACGAAATCTCCCGAACCACGAGGACTTGGGAGTTGAAATTTGGAATGTAGGTTACCCTTGGCCCATAGGTGCTCGCTGAGAAACGGTTTTAAACATTTCGTCTGTATGTATGTCCGCTTTTCACGAGAGAATTACTTAACGGATTTAGATCTGGTTGTTTCCTATTACTTGCTTCAACGTTCCGGGTGATTTTGTGACTTCTCTCATCGCGCTAAGTACCACAGTTCGCTTGCGGTACCGATGTATTTGTGCAAATCCAAGACAGTGGCTATGGGCTGAGAGCAGGAGGGCGGGGCCTTCCTCATTCACTCGCCAGCCTCTGTTCAGTCGGTCTACGCCTCGCCACGTGTTGGAGTGCACCTCGCCTCCGCTTAGCTAGCTATACCTGTTGGTTCAACAGAAATTATCATCTACATATTGTTAAGGAGTAACGTTTAACGTTTTTGAAAGAGAGATCAGAGCTCCATGTGTCTTAGAGGGTAATGATTGTCAGAGATATCATGGCCATGTGCTTTTTTTCCCACGTGGGGAACGCTCTCCCGTCAGAGCTAAACACGATCAGATACGATGCCAGCGTCTATTGGTTTTTAAAGTTTGTCCTGTTTCATTACTGTGTGGGCACAGCCACGGGTTACAGCTAGTTAGTTAATAATGGAAAGGGAGAATGGAGATCAGGATGAACATAAATAAAAAGAAAAAAAATGCTAGTATCCACATATAACTGCTTGATATTTATTAGACTGTATTAACCTTCTTGCTTTTGTAATTTCTTCTTTGATACCAAAACACAGAAACCGGGAAACAACAGCTCACTTAATTACAGGCTAGGAGTTGTTTTTTATTTATTTTTTCTGTCCTCCAGGCAATCTGACTTTCTCACCAAACTCACCCTTAGAGACTTACATCATGACTCTGCACATAAGTACTCTACTCTTCTACTTGATATTTATCTTTTATAAGATCTATTAGATTAATTTTTTTCTTTCTTAGTTACTTAATCTTTAATATTATTGAATAATCTTAATTGTTTTTCTTGTAATTTTTTTTTTTTCATCTTGTAAAGCATTTTGAGCTACATTGTAAGAAAATGTGCAATAGAAATAAATGCTGTTGTTGTTGTTGATGTGCTGCTCGGTCTTTTTCTTGAGAATTCCGTCCCTTAATTTACCTGAGATGCACGTGAAATGTACTGGCCTACAGTTGGATGAGCCCAAGTTCTTTCTGCTATAGGTATTCAAATCCAGCATATTAAACAAATACAATCAGTATTCATGTTGCTCGAACACAAAGACACTTTTACTAGGCAGCCGTATTTCTTTTATGTCCTGCATAATTGATTCAATTAATTTATTGGTTCGGATGGTGGCACAATGATTAGCAATCCACTCCTGCTTCATGGCTCCATGGAGTAGTGTCTCACGCAGGGTTGTTTTCTGCCTTGTGCTTCAATTTTGAAATATTTTTAGGATAAAACACATGTCTGAATTAATGATGCGCGAACATTGCCCAGTTCTTTTAGTTGTGAGTTCGCGGAAATGTTTGCGATATTCGCCGAACTTGGTGAAATACATTAAAGTCAATGAACTAGATTTGACTGGATTATAATGGTGCAGTCGTCTCAAGTGTCCCTGAGGGCTAAGGAAACGTCTGCCAACTATACTGGACCGATTAATGTAGCCAAAAAGCTGACCTGAGCTGTGCGGAAGCAGTGCTAACCACTGCACCACCATACCCCCGTGAGATCAAAGCAGAAAGAACGCAGTCACAGAACACGCAACCAAATGTTTCGTCAAAACAAAGTGGAAATGCCGAAATCGTAGTCAAAAGTCTGGACAAACACGTAGGTCTTTTAAAGGCAGAAATTTCAAAGTGATGCGTCATGATTGAAACCGCTGGCTCATTTTATTTTTTGAAGTCGCGCTGAAGACTCTCGAAACTGTCTGTGCTGATGCTTTGTAATTTTCTCCTATCAAAAAGATGTTTTGTAAATAGTAATAAACCTCTCGTTATTTTTATTTCATAGAGTCTCCTGTGTTTTGGGGGTTGGTGGCATCGGGCCCCTTCGCTTCATTTCCCATTTCTGTTTGGCTGCCATTTAATGAAGAAAAGAACCAATTCAGAGGACTGAATCCTTAAAAAACAACAAGGCTGTTAAAATGAAGGGAAAAGAAGTTAATTAGCAGTGAAAACTGATCACCAATTAGGAAAAGGGTGAGAATGAAAACCTGCAGCCACTGTGGCCCACTTAGACTGGAGTTGGCTTAAATATTGTGTGGTTATCTCATGTTATTTGTATAATGATCTTTTTGGTCACATCTATTCTGTTTAATATGTCTTGATTTTGTACATGTTTTTGTTTACTGGTATGTAATTTGTTATCTTGTTTCCTCATTTATGTAAACATGATATGATTTTTCTGAATTGGGTGTGACATATTTGTTATTGTTATGATATGTTATATTTATAATTGGTTATTTATTTATTTATATAGATATATTTTTTGTGTAAGACGTTAAAATATTTGTAGTCATTGGATCTACAGTATATTGTTGTTTTCTTGTATAAATTTAAAAAAATATACATTTTGTACTTATGTTTATAACAGGTGTTTATATGTTATAATTAATTAACTGAATATTTTTTTTGTTCTTTATTTTGCCTTGTACAATTTCTTGTATTAGGAATTTGTTAGCTTTTCCATACACCTTGGGGTCAGAGCACATTGTACAGCACCCCTGGAGCAATTGAAGGTGAAGGGCCTTGCTCAGCAGAGTAGGATCTCTTTTGGCAGTGATGGGGATTTTAACTGGCAACCTTCTGGATACCAGCACAGATTCTTAGCCTCAGAGCCACCACTCTGTACATAGTACAAAAAATGTCTGCTTACTCGATGTGTTTCTTCTAAATATTGTGGTGGCAATGAGTTTTATCTAAAAAATAACAGCGATAGCAGACTATGATTACATGTAATAGTAGAGTCCATGTTTTTTAACAGCATTTTATAATTTCAAGTAGTTAAAAGAGGAGCCTGCGGTGGGCTGGTGCCCTGCTCGGGGTTTGTTTCCTGCCATGCGCCCCGTGTTGACTGGGATTGGCTCCAGCAGATCGCCGTGAGCCTGTAGTTGGGATATAACAGGTTGAATAATGGATGGATGGATAAAAGAAGAGCTCATGTAGCCTTCTGGTAGCTGAAATTCCATTCAGAGAGAACAAATTTCAACTTAAATGATGTCAATAATCGTATCAGTTGGTGGGTGGATCTGTGACTAATGGCCAGTCATACTTCTTAAATATAAAACGTTTGAAAGAAATAATGTATGTAAAGTCAAAATTAGTGCAAAAGTCTCAAGCTAAAACTAATGGTTTCAATGGTATTGATGGACAAAAGGTCAGTGCATCACTTTGTTGATAAATTATAGAGCTAGTGAATCATTATAACATGCAGAGAGTGCAGCCATGAGGATGTAAGCGTAATGTAAATCCAAAACATATTTAGTCGCTGCTGCTTAGTAGCTGCTTACAGAGCCACACTTTGTGAGCTCCATTCCTGTATCATTCATTTCTACATATGGTTAGCTGACTTATTGCTTTCCTTGCTTGCATTTTTTACTGTCTGGTTATGAAGATTATTTGACTTACCTGGTATGACTTCAAGCTGCAGGAGAAGTGATTTGGTATTCCAGCAATTCAAAGAAGCCTATGGTGTGATAATGACATCCCTCCTGCATGCTTCTTTTAACCATCAGAAATGGCTAACAGACACGTAAAATGAAAATGTACAAAATGCAAAGCTGAGGTGACCCCTCTCAAGATACATTTGTCACAGTAAATTATACAAATTGTTGTTAAAATAAGAGCTAATCAAAGTTAAAAAATGTACACAGCTTGCTTTTTGGAGCCAAAACTGAACTTTCTGCCAAACTGTAGTAGTACATTTCAATGTAATTGGTCTACTAGGAGACAAGATGTTTCATGTGGACAGACACTCAGAAATGAAGACAACACCCAGCACATTTCATATTTTGTGCAAATACACCTAAAAACTAGAAGTAACCAAAACTGAAATGATCCAGTAGCTGCAGCAATGGAGGCTATTAGCTGTATTAGAAGCCGACAAACAAGGTATGCAAAGTGTAAGACATTGTGGATAAATTAAAAATACTAAACAAACTGAGTGCAAAATACAAGCAATTGAGAGGCAAGAACAACCAAATCAACAAAAAGAAGGGGGAGACCCTACAGCAATCTCACACCCAAACAGACATCCCCAAACGACACAAAGGGATTGATGATCTATCTATCTATCTATCTATCTATCTATCTATCTATCTATCTATCTATCTATCTATCTATCTATCTATCTATCTATCTATCTATCTAGTTCCTGTTTCATATGTCAATCGTGTATGGGCTGGAACACTGCACAGGCTGATAATCTAAAAATGCTACTGCACTCAGAAGTGAAGCTGCTAAAGATGAAAGACATGGCCTTGGGAATCTAGTAAAAAACACTGCTTGGTCTGGTGTATAATGGAGGGGTTTTAGCTGTGAATTGTTATGAAAACTCAATCATTAATCCTGAAAGTCATCCTTCTTCTTCAAAGAAGTAAAGTGCTGAAAATGCCTCTCAATGTAGGTGAGGCACAGTGCCTGAGGCATTCAAAAATCAACAGAGGGAAACATTGAAACAAATTTAAATAGGCAAATTTAACTGAGATTCATGGCGATGGTGTCAAATGTGTGAATATTATCAGCTTCTTACTAGGATGGATTTTGAAGATACACAAGATAAATCTCTAGGTGAGACATCCTGGCACTTACATTGTTTTCCTTTTCTGCTCCTAAAAAAAGAGTGTCCCAGGAGGAGAGCAATAGCCTCACCTCAAGCTCTGTCTCTACTCCCACCTTTTCCAGTCCCCAAAGTCTTCATCACTTTAACAACTGTCAGCAGAACTACAATGCTATCACTCTCTATTTCATTCTTCTTCTGTTGTACCTTACCAATGTGAATGAAACATGGTTACCACTGGTGCCCCAATTCTTTTTCACTAACTTTTCATGTGCTCTTTTATAGTGGCATTTCTACATTAATGGTCAGTGTTCTGCAAAATAATAATAAGGTTCCTTCAGTAATCTCTCTATTATAATAAAAAAAATCCTGGGAAGAGAGACGAGACGTGACTTTCTCAGAGTGACATTTTCACGTCCTGCGAGACGAGACTTTGTGCCAAGAAATGTAACCAGTCCCGGGACCGGAAATAAATGACAAAGAGTAGATGATGTGGTAGACAGGGGGTGCTCTCGCTCCCTTGAACCCCTGTCCACGACTCCAGACACCAGGAAAAAGTCCAACAGTTGACTTTATTTAAATGCCACAGTGCACAAAGCACCCTCTCCTCCACTATACTCATAAACAAACACAATAGTCACTATAATAAACAATCCTCCACTCCCAGACACGTTGCCACCCTTCCACCCAGCTCAGCTCGCCGTCTGGGAGCTCCCACAGTCTTTTTATATCTCCTGACCCGGAAGTGTTCCTAATCCCCAGTCCATGTGACCTTTTTAAAGAGGGGGACCACCACCCCGGTCTGCCAATCCAGAGGCACTGTCCCCGATGTCCATGCGATGTTGCAGAGACGTGTCAACCAAGACAGTCCTACAACATCCAGAGCCTTAAGGAACTCGGGCGTATCTCATCCACCCCCGGGGCTCTGCCACCAAGGAGTTTTTTGACCACCTCGGTGACTTCAGTCCCAGAGATGGGAGAGCCCACCTCAGAGTCCCCAGGCTCTGCTTCCTCATTGGAAGGCATGTTAGTGGGATTGAGGAGGTCTTCGAAGTACTCCTCCCACCGACCCACAACGTCCGAGTCGAGGTCAGCAGCGCACCATCCCCACTATATACGGTGTTGACACTGCACTGCTTCCCCCTCCTGAGACGCCGGACGGTGGACCAGAATCTCCTCGAAGCCGTCCGAAAGTCGTTCTCCATGGCCTCTCAAACTCCTCCCATGCCCGAGTTTTGCCTCAGCAACAACCGCAGCCGCGTTCCGCTTGCCTGCCGGTACCTATCAGCTGCCTCCAGAGACCCACAGGACAAAAAAGTCCTATAGGACTCCTTCTTCAGCTTGACGGCATCCCTCACGCCGGTGTCCACCAACGGGTTCGGGATTGCCGCCACGACAGGCACCGACCACCTTGCGGCCACAGCTCCGGTCAGCCGCCTCAACAATAGAGGCACGAAACATGGCCCATTCGGACTCAATGTCCCCCACCTCCCTCGGGACGTGGTTGAAGTTCTGCCGGAGGTGGGAGTTGAAGCTACTTCTGACAGGAGACTCTGCCAGCCGTTCCCAGCAGACCCTCACAACACGTTGGGCCTACCAGGTCTGACCGGCATCTTCCCCCACCATCGAAGCCAACTCACCACCAGGTGGTGATCAGTTGACAGCTCCGCCCTTCTCTTCACCCGAGTGTCCAAGACATATGGACGCAAGTCCGGCGATACGACCACAAAGTCGATCATCGACCTGAGGCCTAGGGTGTCCTGGTGCCAAGTGCACATATGAACACCCTTATGCTTGAACATGGTGTTCGTTATGGACAATCCGTGGCGAGCACAGAAGTCCAATAACAAAACACCGCTCGGGTTCAGATCGGGGGGGCCATTCCTCCCAATCACGCCCTTCCAGGTCTCACTGTCATTGCCCACGTGAGCATTGAAGTCTCCCAGCAAAACGAGGGAATCCCCAGAAGGTATGCCCTCTAGCAACCCTCCAGAGACTCCAAAAGGGTGGATACTCCAAACTGCTGTTCGGCGCATACGCACAAACAATAGTCAGGACCCTTCCTCCCACCCGAAGGCGGAGGGAGGCCACCCTCTCGTCCACCGGGGTAAACCCCAATGCACAGGCTCCAGTCGGGGCAATAAGTATGCCCACACCTGCTCGGCGCCTCTCACCGGGGGCAACTCCAGAGTGGTAGAGAGTCCAGCCCCTCTCAAGGAGATTGGTTCCAGAGTCCAAGCTGTGCGTCGAGGTGAGTCCGACTATATCTAGCCGGAACCTCTCGACCTCGCGCACTAGCTCAGGCTCCTTCCCTTCAGAGAGGTGACATTCCACGTCCCAAGAGCCAGTTTCTGTAGCCGAGGATCAGACCGCCAAGGTCCCCGCCTTCGGCCACCACCCAACTCACACTGCACCCAACCTCCTTGACCCCTCCCATAGGTGGTGAGCCCATGGGGAGGTAGTGTAAACAAACGGAAATTATTACTTGGTGAAATAAAAGAACAGCAAAAAGAGATTGAATATATTGTTCGAATTTAAACTTTAAGTCAAAGACTTGTAGATCGTCTAATTCATGTTGCCATCAGGGAAAAGTAGTGTTTGTTCCCAATGAAGAGGCATATCTGCGAGAATTAAAAGATTTGTTGTTTGGTGAAAGTGAAATCCCGTGAGAGGAAATTTCAAGCCCCGCGAAACAAGACTTTATGCAAACAGATTTTAAAATGTCCCGTCCACATCTAAAACATTTACAGCTATGCACACTGTTAAATCATTCCTCATTTGTGTGAATGCCATTGTCAGACACAGTTCATGTAGAGAGAAAGAAATGATATTCTCTCACGGGCAGTTATATGTTGTGTTGTCACGATGTAATTCCAAACACGGAATCAAAATTCAGTGCGATACTGACGAAAAGGTAAAAGCGAAAAGAGATCAAATATATGGACATAGGTGATATGACAGAAGTGTGTAGATATTGTTAAGCTTTAAACTTTAAGTCAGAGACTTGTAGATCATCTAATTTGTGTTGCCATCAGGGAAAAGTAGTGTTTCTTCCCAATGAAGAGGAGTATCTACAAGTATTAAAAGTTTTGTTGTTTGGTGAAAGTGAAATCCACATACACGAGCGGCAGAGACATGAAGTTGCTGGCGCGTAGCCCAGGCAGGGATTTGGCAAATGAAGTGAGCAGTGGGTGAAGCCCCCTAATTTAACTTATTATTACAATATTTCTAATAACCACTAGTTTTGTCTTAAACAATGCTATATCACTTTCTATCAAATGCTTAATGTAATTACTGATGTAGAAAAATGTTACCTCTTATAGAGAAATTGTCCTCATGCTGGGTGCTACAAGCCTGAGGAGTAGAAGCAGTTGACTCTGCAGTGTTCCTTCCGTATGTCCTTTCATGTGCACTTGGGCAACCTGAACTCTTTCCAGCTTAGTGATGTGCCTTGAAGGTCATCGCTCATATTAAAACTCACATACCTATCTTACAACAGCTATAGATGTCCAATAGATGTTATGTGGCTGTGTGAGCAGTAGATGGAGCCAGTTTGCCAGAATATCAGACTGCAGAAAGTAGTAAAGAAAAGATGCTTATGAACATAAATCAATTGACGAATTATTCAGTCCATCAAGCCCGTTTGTTTAGCTAATAGCTAAGCTACCCCAATAGCTCGTCCAAATACTTGTTAAAGGTTATCAAGCTTTCTGTTGCAACTACATGACTCTGTAGTTTGTTCCAGAGTTCCACAATTGTTTGCATAAAGAAGTACTTCCTGGCTCCAATCATAAACGCCATTCCACTTAATGTCCACTGGTGTCCATGAGTACGCAATTCAGCTTTAAGCTGAAATGATTCATCAGGATCTACTTTATCAGTGCCTTTGAGAATTGTAAACACCTGGATAAGGTCCACAACTCCACATGCAGTCTCCTCTGCTTGAGGTTAAACAGGTTTAATTCTTTGAGTTTGTCACAGTAAGACATGGCCTTAAGTTTTGGGATGCACTTGGTTGGTCTCCTCTGCACGTCTTGAGTTGCTGCTATGTTTTTCTTCTAATGCAGTGCCAAAATTAAACACAATATTCCAAGTGCCATCTCACTAGTGCAGTGCTCCCCAAACTCGGTCTTGGGGACCCCCTGTGGCTGCAGGTTTTTGTTCCAATCAGATTCTGTTTTTAATTGAACTCTTGGGCTAATTACGTGAACTGTTATAGAAATTAGAAAATTAAGTTTGGTAAATATATGCACCTGAAGGACCGGGAGAGGGACTATGCCTCCTCTGGACCATGAGAGGGCAGCCGGCCTGGTTGGTATGGGAGCCACGGGAACGGAGCATGGAAGCGCAACCCTATAGGGGTCTGTGGTCACTGCCAGGGGGCACCCAAATACCTGAGAAGCCTTGGACATCAGCACTTCCTCCACACCCGGAGGTGCTGGCGGAAGGATTACCAGGGACACCCATAGTGCTTAAAAGTGCTAAAAGAGGGGACAGAACCTTGATTTAAAAGCTTATTCTAAAATGTTATTGATTAGATCCTGTCAGGTTTTTAAAAAGTTTTGCACAGATCCTTTAAGTGTGAATTAGATTTTTTCCAGTTTCAAATAGTATATAACATCAGTTATCTGCTGACTTAAAAAAGGTGAGTTAGAATTCTTCCAATTGAGTAAGAAAAGTCTACGTGCTAATAGTGTAGTAAAGGCAACCACAGTTTGTTTGTCCTTCTCCACTTTAAGCCCATCTGGGAGCCCACCAAACACAGCAGTTAGTGGATAAGATTTTGGCCCAGAATGATGTTGATTTGGTGCACTCCTAGAACATGTGGCCCAATGAGGCTGGAGCTCGATTGCAGCGTTCGCTGGTTGGATCTTGCAATGGAAACATTTTGGACAATTTTAAATGAGCCAATTGCACTCGATATATAATTTTTAGTTGAATAATTGTATGCTTTGTGCATATGGAGCTCAAGTGAATTCTGTGCATTGCTGCCTTCCACTCTTTTTTTGAGAAGTTGAGTGAGAGATCCTTTTCCCACTGCAATCTTGAATCTTTGGAAGAGAAGGACTGTAAAATACTTTTATGTATTACAGAAATGCTGTTTGAGTCCTCAAGACTGAGCAATATTTTTTCCGGCATAGAGGTAGGTGTGAGGTGAGGAAAATTGAGCATGTTCTGTTAAACAAAGTTTCCAATTTTAAGGCAGTGAAAGAAACGCGTTGCTGGAAAGTTACATTTGCAGGAATTTAAATCAGAAATATTTCTAAATATCTTTAAATGTAAAAATCACGCTGCTGTGCTTTTCTGTAGAATGTAGAATAAGAGAAAAAAAAATACCAGCTAATTAAATGAGATCAGTTTTCCAGTGTTGTCACTGATTATAAATGTGGTTGGAACAAAAACCTGAAGGCACAGTGGGACCCCAGGACTGAGTTTGGGGAGCACTGCACTAGTGTGTTATATACTGTGAGCACACTGTCCCTTAAATTATATTCATCAGTTTTTACAATATAATCTAAAATTTTATTTGCATTTTAATGGCTCCTGCACACTTCAGATATGATGAAAATGTTGGTCAACATACACAGCTAAATCCTTTTCAGAGTTTGCCTCCTGAATTGGAGGGTATGACGCTGATCGCAACAATATTTTGTCATCATTTAACTTGGTTGGAATCATCATTAATTTTACTGAATCAGCCCACAATCTAGGAGTTATCTTTGACTCTATTATGCCATTTAAAGCTCACATTACAAAGTTGTCTAAATCATGTTTTTTCCATCTTAAAAATGTTGGGAAATGAAGGTGTTTTCTAAATAAGCAGGATTCTGAAAAATTAATTCATACATTTATTTCTAGTAGGATTGACTACTGCAATGCGGTGTTCACTGGTTGTTCAAATTGTTCTTTATACAGCCTCCAGTTAATTCAAAATACTGCTGCAAGAATTATTACAAGAACAAGAAAATATGAACACATAACTCCAGTTCTTAAATCCTTACACTTGCTCCCAGTTAAGTTTAGGGAAGATTTCAAAATCCTCCTATTAACATATAAAGCCTGAAATGGCCGAGGTCTGGCTTACTTGTCTGAACTTATCATGACTTACAAACCAGAGTGCACGTTAAGATCTCAAGATGCTGATATGCTTACGATTCCAAGGATTAATAAAATAACAGTGGGAGGTCGCGCTTTTAGTCACAGGGACCTAAACTGTGGAATGGTCTGCCTGCTACTACACTCACCTAAAGGATTATTAGGAACACCATACTAATACGGTGTTTGACCCCCTTTCGCCTTCAGAACTGCCTTAATTCTACGTGGCATTGATTCAACAAGGTGCTGAAAGCATTCTTTAGAAATGTTGGCCCATATTGATAGGATAGCATCTTGCAGTTGATGGAGATTTGTGGGATGCACATCCAGGGCACGAAGCTCCCGTTCCACCACATCCCAAAGATGCTCTATTGGGTTGAGATCTGGTGACTGTGGGGGCCATTTTAGTACAGTGAACTCATTGTCATGTTCAAGAAACCAATTTGAAATGATTCGAGCTTTGTGACATGGTGCATTATCCTGCTGGAAGTAGCCATCAGAGGATGTGTACATGGTGGTCATGAAGGGATGGACATGGTCAGAAACAATGCTCAGGTAGCCCGTGGCATTTAAACGATGCCCAATTGGCACTAAGGGGCCTAAAGTGTGCCAAGAAAACATCCCCCACACCATTACACCACCACCACCAGCCTGCACAGTGGTAACAAGGCATGAAGGATCCATGTTCTCATTCTGTTTACGCCAAATTCTGACTCTACCATTTGAATGTCTCAACAGAAATCGAGACTCATCAGACCAGGCAACAATTTTCCAGTCTTCAACTGTCCAATTTTGGTGAGCTTGTGCAAATTGTAGCCTCTTTTTCCTATTTGTAGTGGAGATGAGTGGTACCCGGTGGGGTCTACTGCTGTTGTAGCCCACCCGCCTCAAGGTTGTGCGTGTTGTGGCTTCACAAATGCTTTGCTGCATACCTCGGTTGTAATGAGTGGTAATTTCAGTCAAAGTTGCTCTTCTATCAGCTTGAATCAGTCGGCCCATTCTCCTCTGACCTTTAGCATCAACAAGACATTTTCTCCCACATGACTTCCGCATACTGGATGTTTTTCCCTTTTCACACCATTCTTTGTAAACCCTAGAAATGGTTGTGCGTGAAAATCCCAGTAACTGAGCAGATTGTGAGATACTCAGACAGGCCCGTCTGGCACCAACAACCATGCCATGCTCAAAATTGCTTAAATCATCTTTCTTTCCCATTATGACATTCAGTTTGGAGTTCAGGAAATTATCTTGACCAGGACCACACCCCTAAATGCATTGAAGCAACTGCCATGTGATTGGTTGATTAGATAATTGCATTAATGAGAAATTGAACAGGTGTTCCTAATAATCCTTTAGGTGAGTGTATAAGAGATGCCCCTTCTGTCTCAGCTTTCAAATCCTGGCTAAAGACGCACTACTTCAGTTTAGCACACCTTGACTAGAGCTGCTGATCAACTGAACTTGATGCCACTGCACAACGGGCCAAGTTGTTTAGCCTGCCTAAGGTAAAGTGATGTCTGATGGAGGATCACAGGAATCATCAGGCAGAGGGGTCCATTCATCGGATTGGCTGGCCCAGCACTGACTCAGCTGTGGAATGGCCAATTGGGGGAGGTAGCTTGATGACCAATGTCTCCAGGACTAAACAAATCCAAATCATATTATGTGATATCATATCCTGTTGAATTCTGATCTGTACTTGTAATGTTTATATTTCACTATTATTGAGGATTACTTGTGTTCTGTTCGGTGTATTGTATTGTATTTACCCCCTTTTTAGACACCCACTGCATGCCCAACCTACCTGGAAAGGGGTCTCTCTTTGAACTACCTTTCCCAAGGTTTCTTCCATTTTTTCCCTACAATTTTTTTTGGGAGTTTTTCCTTTTCTTCTTCAAGGCTGAGGGGCTATCAAAAGGCAGGGCCTGTTAAAGCCCATTGTGGCATTCCTTGTGTGATTTTGGGCTCTATAAAAATAAATTGTATTTGATGTGTATTGTAGGGCAGTGTCTCCTCAACTTGTATTTATAATTGATGCTCCTTTGGCCCACGTGTAGCACTTTTCAATATTAAACTGCCATTTTCCAGGTGTTCAGCCAGTACTAGAGCTTATCCAGGTCTTAATGAATTGTTTTTGATGCCTCCTCAGAGTCTACCAGTGCCCTATTTTTAGAGTCATCTGCAAATTTCACATATTTACTAAACTATAATAGAATCAATGTCACTAATGAAAATCAGAAAAACTAATGGGGCTAGAACAGACCCCTGAGGGACTGTACTGATGGCCTCACTCTTTTGTTATCTCTACTCTTTGTCTCCTCCTGGTTTAGCAACTTGAGATCCAGTTTTGTAGGTTACCTCTGAGGCCTACAGCTTCTAGTTTCAAAGTGTATCTTCAGTGTGGAACTGAGGCAAAAGCTCTTTGAAAGTCTAAGCACATTCTGTCATTTGCTTGCTTTTGTCAACTACTGTATTAGAGTTGCCTGTTGAAAAAAATCTAAAAGATTGCTATGGCAAGATCCTCTCATAATATCAAACAAATACTTTTATTGCCAAGAATTTATTTTTTCTGACACATGTCAAAGTGTTATCAGACAGATAAACTCTGTTTAATAGGCAACACTTTCACAAGGCAAAGTATAAGGCAAAAACAGGCATACATTTTTGTTGTTGTTATTGGTTTTATGTTTTTATTGTTTGTATAGTGTCCTTGGGTGTTGAAATAAATGTATTATTATTATTATTATTATTATTAATGAACAGCTACCATGGGTTTCGATAGGGAGATTGTGTTTCGCTAATATGATGGAGGAACAGCAGCATATGAGCAGAGAGGTGCATATGATGTGATTTGTCTTCAGAAGGCTTTTGATAAGGCACCCGTGAGAGGTGTATTGTATTCTGAGGTGTATTGTGTAGAAAAGTGTAAAATTGACTTTAAACACAGGAAACAAATGGTTACAGTGAGGAGAACTTTCTCAGGATTAGGTAATGATGGAAGTTCTGTCTCTCAGGAATCAGTTTTTTGGGTCACTCTTCTTTTTAATAAACAAAAAATGACCAGGATAGGAATACAATAACACAATTTTCAAGTTTCATGATGCCACTAAACTGATTGGAAGGACGGAAAGTATCGAATCAGCCGAATCCTTATAGAGGAGGAACCTGGACAGAATTCAGGCCTAAACAAATTTTTGTCGAATTAAATTTAGCTTGGAGTAGAATGAATTTATCATCGATGGTCGTCGTTTGTGTTGAGTTTCCATGTCGTCCCATATACACTAAATGTTGCTTTTTTCTTCTTGTTCCAGTTTTCTGCTAAAATCACAGAGGTGTGCATATTAAGCAAATTGGTAAATCTACTGTTCCCGTCTTTCTGCCAACAAAGCAGTCATTTAAGGATAATCTTTGCAATAATGTTGAGGCATTTGTCTAGTGAATAGAGAGTTGTATACATAGTTTTGTGAAATCGTCCCTAAAATTAATTTTGCATGTAATCCTGCAATTAGAAAATATGTAACTAACTAATTTTTCTTTTGTTTTTTTTTTTGGGGGGGGGAGTAGAAAGTAGAAAATGTTGCTACCTAAGCATTATTTTAATGCCAAAACTGCTGTCTCCTTCTTTGGCTGCCCTTAAATGTTTTCCCGATATTTTACAGTTCCATCTATGCAGCTCTCTTCTGCTCTGCCAGCTTACACATTCACATGGCCACTTCCACCTCACACTGCTCATCTGAGGTCAGAGGTAACTCCATCTGTGTTGACTTTCACCAACTCCATAAGCCTGGGGGCTCGCCAGTGGCCACATACTCAGAACAGAGGATTTCAGCAGCAGAGAAGAGCCTCCAAAGTGCCTGCAGGTCAGTGCTCTCTAGCCATGACCTCCTTTCTGTGCCCTACACCAGGATAATATTTGCCTTGCATTTGAACGTGGAGAGAAAGATGGCAGAAGAGCTGGAAAAATATGTGCTAATGGAGCAAATTTTGTGATTTTAAAAAAAAATTCTCTATGAATTGTTTTGCTCATCACTACTATACAAAAGACAGCTGTAGACCTTGGAATTTATTGACAATTTGTAACACTCCGGGGACCTTCACATCTTGATTTGGTTGTATTTGACAAACATTAGGTGAGCAGAAATTGACAAGATATGTCAGGCCTCTGCTGATTTGAAGGCTAATCACTGAATGCCAAGTCTAATGGCTTATTTTGCTGTTCCAAAATTTCTTCTTTCTATTTTTTTTAGCAAAAGCACACAGCTAATACTTGATAAAAAACAAAACAGAAGAAAAAACAAAGTGTGTTCTGTTTTAAAACCTCTCATGTTTTTTGTGGTTTTGTAAGTTTATCTCACATATTTGGACAATCAAACTAAGCAAACCACATAGATAAATAATAAACCTCCCCACATTCAGTTTTATGGCAAAAGTGTGAAATCAGCTTTAGCAGCATTACATTAGCCCAGTGACGATGTCCCACAGCACACAGGTAGACATCTATCCTGTTATTTTGGTTTTTCAGCTTTTTTTCAGAAACACGAATGAGAGAAAAACGTAAAGAAACAAAGTAAGAGAGTTTCTGAACCCCATCTCAATCATTTGCACATTTTTGGTAAATCTGACTGCCGTTTGTTTTTGGCATTTGTAGACTGAACACAGAAGCAAGAAAAGCATAAGTTCTATTAAATAAGTTAAGAAAAAACTTTAAAGCCACTTGATTTTGAAGGACCATTCGCTCTTTCTCTCCTATTTACAACGGAGATGTGTAATCAATAGTTTTTTTTGTTTTGAAACAAGGTTAAATAAAAATATTAAAAAGAAATGAATAATTTGTTCATCCATTCATTTTCCACCACTTGTCCGAGACCTGGTTGCAGGGGCAACAGTCTTAACAGAGTGAGGCCCTGACATCACTTTCCCCAACCACACTTGCCATCTGGTTGTGCCATTAAAATCTCCACAGGAAGGCATCCAGGAGGCATTTGTATCAAATGCCCAAAGCACCTCAGTTGGCTCCTCTTGATGCGGAGGGTCAGAGACTCTATTCCAAGACAAGAGAGAGCCCGACTACCATCCTTTTAGCGATTACTTATGGCCATAGGTGAGGACAGGGATATAGAGTGACTGGAAAATCAACAGCTGCGCCTTCTGGCCGAGCTCCTTCTTCACCACTATGGCTCAGAATAGTGACCACATAAGTGTACCTGCTACCCACATCAGTCTGTCAATCTCAAACCACTTGTGAACAAGACCCCAAGGTACTTAAACTCCTCCACTTGAGGCAGTAACTCCCCTCCTACTTCAGATAGGACAGTCCACCTTCTTTCTACTGAAGACCATGGCCTCAGATTTGGAGGTGCTGATCCTCATTTCTGATGCTTCATTCTCGGTCGCAGACCATCCTAATGTGAGCTGGAGTTCACAGCCCATTGAAGCCAACGTCACCACGTTGTCTGCAAAGAGCAGTAGTGCAATTTTTAGGCCACCATACTGGACTCATTTCCCTCCTTGGCTGCCCCTTGATATCCTGTCCAATAAAATCACAAACGTGAAAGGAGACAAAGTACAGCCCTGGCTTGTCCCACACCCACTGGGAAAGGTGTTAATGGTCTTCCAAGTATGCGGGTATAGCTCTCACTGTGGCTAAACAGGAGTTGAATAGCCCTTATTAAGGTCCCCACAACTTTATATCCTCCCAGTACTTTCTCTAAGTCCACTAAGCACATGTAAACTGAAAGGGCATACTCCCATTCCCCTTTTAGGATTTTCATGAGAGTAAAGAACTGGTCCACTGTTCCATGGCAGGAATGGAATCCACATTTGCCCATCCTGGATCTAAGGTTCCATGACTGGACCGAGTCTCCTTTCCAGCACCCTGGCATAAGCTATTCAAGGGGAAGTTGAGAAGTGCAATCCATGGAGACAGCTCCTGATGACCATGCAACATTGAGAAAGCATGTCAGCCATGACAGCCCAACAATGTCCAGAGCCTTCAGCATTTCTGGGCAAATCTCATCCACCGCCGAGGCCTTAACTACTTCAGGGAAATGGCTGTTTATTCTCCATGAGCTTCTGGCTTTACCTTGTCCACAGAGGGTGCGTCCATCAGGTTCAGGAGCCGCTATATATTATTCTGTTATTCTATGATATATATATATATACCAAGCTACTCAAAATGAAGATTTATAAAATGTATTGTTATGATGGAAAAAATGTGTATTGTAATTTTAATTTTTGTTTGTCCATATAGTTATTTTTTCTGTCCATACTAAAAATATAACAAAATTATTCTTTAGTTTTTCAATATTACATATAAAAATTTTAATGAAATAACTAAAAATACCCTTAACCCATAATAAGTAATATTACGTAATATAGGAGTAACTTCCTATTTCTGAACTTCAGCTATGGACGTCCGTACTCCCGTAGTGGACACTGAGGGGTTTTGGCATTTTATGGTGGTGATGCACACAAACACATACATTCATCCATATATACAAAGGAAAAAAAAACATAAAACATATTAGATAGTCGAAGCTGAAATATTTAGAAGAGCAGGTACCAAATGCGTTGAAAAGCTACAGGTGAGTTTATGCAATTTCAGCATTTTAAGTGACTAAAACATTACTTTAGATGTTAACACGACAGCATTGTTTTACACAATGTTATCTTTGTAGGCTATTTTATATTATGTAGCAGCATAGAGAATGTTACTGCTAAAACAAATTAGTATAAGAATATGGATCTAAATCTGATATTATCGAAAATGTGAAATTTCATTTCAGCTTAATGTGCCTTTTACTTTGCTGCAGCACAACACACTTCATGGTAGTGGGGCTGACATATCGTTACATGTTTGTAGAAAGTGTTCAGTGCAATACCAGGTAAAAAGCCATACTTGAAATAAACAATAAGGCATAATTTATTTCTGTAATGTTGTTTCACTTTAATTGTTTCTTTAATTGTCACAAATAAAAGTCCAATTGTGAAATTAATTTAGAAAACTGACCGTGATGCCCACTCTGTTGTCGTGTGATGAGCTTGTGATGCATGAGGTTTACTTTTTTAGCTGAATAAGTTGTTTAAAGCAGGCCACGTCTTCAGAAGTCCCTCATTGTTGATTCCTGTATTAGCCCACAATGAGAACGGAACAAAGATGGTTGCACTAAAAACCAATGCCTTTGCTAAATAAATATACATTGACCACATCATGATTAACAGCAGGGGATAAGAAACCAAAAGAAATGCAAACAAAGTCAGTGACTACCTAGGTGCATCGTCAAAGGCTGAGCTTTGCAATCACTAACACTCTTGACCCGGGTGACTTTTGAGTAAATGGACTTCTGTAATGGATGGCATGCAGGGAATAGTGTCCCTGCCAGGATGGACTCCCTTCCCTTACCTGGCCGGAAGGCTCAGGTGACAAAAGGGCAAAAAGAATGGCAGGCCATTCCGTGTATAAGCCTGGAGAATGACAGAAAATGCCAGTACAGAAGTGGGCGCACTGGCATCCTGATGAGGATGGACAAAGAACAACACCCAGCCATAAGGACAGCGAAAGACTGCCTGTAGTTCTGACAGGATCCCAGATACACTAGATGGCAGCATCCCAGGGTCAGGATTTTCACATGGACACTCGCACAGCATGCTGGAACCTATTGTACCATAGGGCAGCCCTGTTGGGTACTGTGGGGGCTGCCGGGAGCTGTAGGAGGGGCTTGACACCGCCTGTTCTCTGTCATGGCCCGGACTGCACACAAGCCTGAAGACGCAATTTAGTAATGAACATCACTGTAAAATCTACATAGTGCAGAAGCTCTGAAGTGCACAATGAAAAAAAAATGAGATAACCCTTACTTAGTACATATGTGAAAATACGGGATACTTTAAAATATGTACCAGACAGAGTTAGATTAGTTCAAAAATGACAGAGGTGTGCTTCGGCGCTACCTAATTACGACTTTACCAAGCCCATGGTGCTGTAGCTTGACATCACTTCTATTGCTTGTAGCGCAATGATACCAAACACAGATGGGTGGCTTTTATTTATTAAAGGACCGTGGAATGGTTTATAAATTATGGTAGATAGGGGGCACTCTCGCTCCCTTGAACCCCTGTCCACGACTCCAGATAACAGGTAAAAGTCCTCCAATTGACTTTATTAAATCTCCACAGTGTACAAAACACCCTCTCCTCCACTATACTCATAAATCACTAACAATAATACACAATAAACCAATCCTCCAGCTCCCAGACGCGTTGCCACCCTTCCACCCAGCTCAGCTTGCCGTCTGGGAGCTCCCACCGTCCTTTTATATCTCCTGACCTGGAAGTGTTCCTAATCCCCAGTCCATGTGACTCTCAATCACTTCCGGGTCAGGTACAAGTTCTTTTCTTTTCCCTATGCCCTACGGCGTAGGGAAAATAGCCATTGTTCCTCCCTGCAGCATCCCCTAGTGGCCCCCACGGCATCCAGCAGGGCTGCGCATAAAAACTACATTGTCCATGATGCCCTGCTGGTCTTCTGGGGACCTCCATACTGCAAGGAGGGCTCCACGTGGCGGCTTGGGGGTATTGGCTGGGATAAATGGCCAGCCATCCTCCACAGAATGTACTTTATGCTTACAGTTATCAGTTTGCAGACACGGACGGAGCCCCCAAGGGGTGGAATGTCACCCAGTCTGCTTACTTCCACCTACGTAATATTAATCGCATCTGCCCCTCCCTCACTCCCCATACCACTGCCATTCTTGTTCACAGTCTCATTATTTTTCATCTGGACTATTGCAATTCACTCCTCTTTGATCTCTCTAATAAATCTCTCCATAAGCTTCAGTTAGTCCAGAATTCTGCAGCTCGCGTCGTTACTCAAACCCAATCTATTCACCATATTACTCTGGTCTTGCAGCAGCTTCATTGGCTCCCGATTCAGTTTCAAATCGATTTTAAAATTCTGCTGTTAACATTTAAGGCCATTCATAACTTTGCCCCTCCATATCTGTCCGACCTTCTTCATGTTTTTATTCCCTCCTTATGTCCTCTTCCTCCATCCATCTGACCGTCCCTCTCATCCGTCTAACCACCATGGGGAGCAGAGCATTCAGCCCTTCTGCTCCCAAGCTCTGGAATTCATTACCTACTGAGCTTAGAAATATCAAATCAAATGTAAACTTAAAACCCATCTGTTTAAAATGGCTCTTTCTTTATGATTACCGCAGCTTTGTTTGGTTTTAATTTTTATATTTTCTGATGTTTTAAGTTTTGTTTATAATATGCTTATTTTATTTATTATTTTTTCGGTGTCCTTGAGTGCTTAGAAAGGCACCTTATATAAATAAAAAATATTATTATAATTATTATTACTATTATTAAACAAAATAATGAGCAGTAAGCTCTGCCCAGCATTGTGAGAGCTGAGCCATGAAGGGATGTTGATTGGCTGGTTGGCTCATTTACCACCCCTGCCGTGGAGTCTCTGCTTTCAAAACTTTCCCTTAACTTTTTTAAAATGTGTCTGGATGAGATATTGTGAAATCTCGCTTTTAGCAATCCAATGGACCGAATGGGCTGCTGCTCTTTCATCTTCCTCATTTATTGAAAGGCCTCCTTTATTTTGTCAGTTATCTGTTGTTCTGTTTAATAAAGAAAACTGACCAGAACGATGGTCTCTATGTTGTCTTGTGCTGAGCTTATGAGGTTTTAGCTAACTAACTTGCAGGTCTTGTCTCCAGAAGCCCCTCGGTGCTGATTGCCTGTAAACGCTCACAGTGAGAGAGGAAGAGAGATGGTCACACTTCAAACCAAGGACTTTTCTAAATGCATATGTGTTGACCACATTATGATTAAAAGATGATCACAATGAGGAGAAATAAACCAAAACAAACGGAAACAAATTCATCGACTACCATAGGTGTGTCCTCACAATAAGCTCTTACGGTAAAGGCTGAGTGTTGCAATCACAGTCACTCTGGACACGGGTAAGTAAATGGGCTGCTGTTTCCAGGATGGCCCCCTCAGAAGAAGAACACTTAAAAAAGGTCATTTTAAAGTCATCTGCAACAGAAGTGCAAGTGACTTGATGCTCAGTGACACTCCTTCCTCCCTTCACCAACACATTCATATATATCATCTATATATTTCATCTTTCTTCAGAAATGTCCATTACATGAACCTGATTAGAAGATATAGAAATTGTAAAAAAAAAAAAATAAACCTCTAATCATCTATTATTTAGGCAGCTTAGTCCAAATCAGGTAGGTGGAAACTATCCGCACAGCTTTGGGTGCACAGCGGGAACCAAACCTAGACAGGACACCATTACATCATAGGAGAGACTCACCCACACAATCCCATACTCACTCATAATTTAAATTAATTAACAAACCTAACAGGTATATTATTGGCATATGGAAGATAAAAAGAGCGAGGACATGCAGGCTCAGTATAGATAGTGACCAGAAGTGGAATTCAAATCCAGGCAGCACTAACTACTGCACTACCATACCACCCATAGGCAAAGTCAGCCAGTAAGTTTGTTTTTTATTGTCAACAAAGTGTTGGCTCTGTATACTGTATAATTATTTGTAAGTTAAGTTTACAATTAAAGGTTCATCAAGGAGCATTTCTCATCATTATTATAAGGCAAATACACAATTTTGCTGTCATCCCACAGCAGTGGCTGCAGGTTTTCATTCCAGCCCCTCTCTTAATGAATAACCAGTTCCTGTTGTTAATGCAGTGTACTTCATTTGCTTGCTAACATTTAAAACTTATCATTTTTGGGAGTTACAGTAGCAAATTGGTAGCACTGCTGTTTTGCAGTAGGGAGACCAGGGTTCACATCCCAGGTCCTCCCTCTGTGTAGTTTGCATGTTCTCTCCATGTCTGCATGGGTTTCCTCCATGTGCTCTGGTTTCCTTCCACAGTCCATAGATGTGCAGATTAGGTGAATTGCGAATCCTACATTGGCCCTAATGTGTTTGTCACACATATGAGAGTGAGAGGCAGTTAATGGACCTGAATGATGAATAAATGAATGCCAGGCCAGGGGGAAGTGAGGTGCATTGACTTTCTCTCTCAATCCTCTTATCACCATTGATGGGAAATCCCACCGGGTTCCAGCGCTTCCTACGATGTCACTTCTGGCTCTGGTGGCTATGATGACATCACTTCTGGTTCCGGTGCCTCTGATGGCATCACTTCTGGTCCCGGGCTTTAAAGCCACCATCTTTGCTTCTGTAAATCAGTTCTGTCTTGGACTTTGTATCAGTCACATCTGTCTAAAATGTACCCACTTGCAGCCAGGGCATATTACATGGGTGGCTGCCCCAAACCTTTTTCATGTCTCCTGTGTATTCTTATCACAGTGGTTGGGGTGAGTGTATGTGTGTTTATTTGCCCTGCAATGGACTGGTGCCCTGTCCGAGGTTTGTTCCTCCCTTGCTCCCTATGTTAGGTGGGATAGGCTCCAGAGGACCCCTGTGGCCCTGTTCAGGACTAAGTGGATTAGTTAAACTGACTGACCTTTCATTTTTTGTTTTTTTCCTAATGAACAATCAAACAGTAATGAGATACAAAGTGAGATCACAGATGATCAATTAACTCAGTGGTCTCAAACTCAGTTCATTCAGGACTACTATTTTTGCTGTAACTATTTGCTTATTGGGGGCCAATTCTTGCTGCTAAGGATCTCTTTTATTTAAGCCAGTTAAAATGAAATCATGTGATGTCTGTTCAATCAGATAGATAGATAGATAGATAGATAGATAGATAGATAGATAGATAGATAGATAGATAGATAGATAGATAGATAGATAGATAGATAGATAGATAGATAGATAGATAGATAGATAGGTGTGTATAAAGGAAGAAATGTTAGATGCAAAAAAAATTGTGATTAAGGGCTTGTTGCCCCTTTTAATTGTTGTTTCAAAATGCAGAAAAGAAAATGCACACAACGGTGCAAAATGGCTTTATGTCAAGATAAATGTTGAACTTGTGGAGTTGAACTCTGCCTTCCTCCACTGCGGTTTCAAACTTAATACTGACTTCCTTTGCTTTATATGTCAATTGTCCCAGAAGGGGCGGAGCTTACTGCAGAAAGTGGAACTTTGTGAAGAGTCCTCTGCTGTTCAAGCCTCGGAACTGTGGGTATAAAGGAAGATGCGATTAGCCACTGCAACGACAATATCTGCAATCCGATCTGGGTGACATTGTTACTTTTATGGGAGCCCTGTAGATGTTCTTCAAGCACACATGCACAATGATAGATAGATAGATAGATAGATAGATAGATAGATAGATAGATAGATAGATAGATAGATAGATAGATAGATAGATAGATAGATAGATAGATAGATAGATTAACAACAACCCCCTAAAAATACATAAGAACTTCTGACTGGGAGAGCTGCTGCTGTTGATAACAGTGTTATGTGTGGCACTAAGATGAGGTCAGATCTGCTGAGATTGTACCACAGGTTTTTATTAACTGGCATTAACCTTTGAATAGAGCAGGTCCAAGAATGGAAAATGTTAATTGACGTTTTATTTCCTTGTTTGATCTCACCAGCATTCAAAATGATTCATCATTAAGATATTGGTACAGAGTGAATCACTTCTGCTTCTGAGTCATCCAGTATGATGTAACTTGTCTTTGTGGTTTTGCTGTGCTTCCTTTTTCACCATTTGGTCATTCACATAATTCTCCAGTCCCCCTCCTGCGTTTTCCTCTCAGTCTGAAGAAACCTGTGCCACATCATAATACCATCTGCAATAAGATGTGTAAGTCAGTTCTCTGCAACACCCAAAATTTCACAGTACCTGAACTCATCATAACTCTCCATGGGATGTAACAGTTCATACAATTTATACACAAACCAAAAATTCAGGCCTGGTCTGAATCCTTTCCACCTTACTTCAAATCTTCCATTCTCATGCAAGCTTTTAATTTTTATCGTCATTCCAGATCCTTGCCCTTTTTTTCCTTTTCATCTTTGTACTAGCAGCTCCTCTGATAAGGAGTAACAGAGTTCTTTATATGTCAGTGACCTCAGTGCTACCAGGTGGATATGGAAATATTTAATAAATCCCACTTTATGCGCCTCAGAATCTCTTACATTCTCAGATGTTATAGACATAGGCAGCCATCAAATCTTACTGATAAGACACTGATGACACAGATGATAACGTTTAACTTCTACACTATTTCATCCTCCTCCTTTCTTTATGATTCTAGTGACTGTTCTCTCTATTTCTATCGTTCAGCATTTCTTCAAACAATCAATCTCTCACTGCCAATTTGAATTTGAATTTGAACTCCTTTTCTACGCAGGATTCTTTTTTTAAAACCTCTTTGACGTACACCTCAAGAGCCAACCCCTGGAAACAACAATTCCTTAATTCCACCTTGAAGCCTTTATTATGGATCATTGGCTAAAATCTGTGATTATGAAATGTGATTCCAGAATGGCTAGTTAGTCATGTAATACAAACTAACCTTCCAGGTGGTCAGGGTCCTAGCATCTTCTAGACAAAAAGTTCAAGTAGGGACAGCATATGCCCTTCAGTCCAGAGAGGAGGCACCAGGTAAGTGGAAGAGACTTGAGGGTAAAAACGAAACTTGGATGTGTGTGCTCCACTTGACCTTCTTGTATACTGAGATAGAGGAAAAGATCATCAGAACCACTTACAGTTGCACAATATTTCTCAAATATCATATCTCTTTGTTTCTCATAATAACTAATTGATAACAGCGATACTCAATCATTTATCTCTATTTACAATCAAACATTATGTTACAATATTTTCACACTTAGGGAAGTCAAAAATGGTGGTGGAATTTTTTCATGATTACACATGAATTACCTAGATTATGTGTAAAGTAAAAAGAGTTATAGTCACCTAAAAACATAGAAAAAGTGTTAGTATAATATAATATACTAGCTGTCCCCCGCAGCTCCGCTCGCATAGTAGTGAAACACGACAAACTCTAAAAAGCAACAAACGAACAGGTATCAATCGCTAGCTAAGCAGAGGCAAGGTACACTCAGAGGCAGATCGACTTGAACAGAGGCTCGGAGGCTATTGCGTGTGTGAGGAGGGCTCCGCTTGGCTCCTTACTTCTGACGTCATGCTTCCCCCCTCCCCTCGGCTCGCAACCTCTCTCTTGGATTCGCATGAATAAATTGCTTCTGCAAGTGAACTAGAGATGAGAGAAGTCGCAAAATCAACCAGAATGTTTAAGCAGATTATAGAAAAAAAGCCTGATGTAAATCTATAAAGTAGTTATCTCGTTCACTAGCTAAGTGGAGGTAAGGAACACACCGAGGCTGGTGCATGAGTAAGGAGGCTCCATCCGCCCACCTCCCCTCAGCCTACTGTGTGTCTCTCTTGGATTCGCGCAAATAAATCGGTACTGCAAGTGAACTGTGATACGTAGTGTGATGAGAGAAGTCACAAAATCAACCAGAATGTTGAAGCAGATTATGGAAAAAAAAACCCAATGTAAATCCATTAAGTAGTTCTCTCATAAAAAGCGGACAGACATAAAGACAGAGAGACGGACAGACAGACATTGGATTTTATATATATAGAGATGTTGCAATAAATTACTATAGGTAAAACTACCCTAAACTAGATAAGCAAATAAGAAAATGGATGAATGAATCATTTGAAGAACTAATTATTCACTTCTATTGTGAAGACAGAGTACTTTTATAAGAACAGTAGACATTTCACAAACAAGAGGAGACCATTCACTTCATCAAACCTATTTGTTCATCTAAGAGCCAAGATGTCCCTTACTGTCCCTTACTTTTGAAAGGTTGTTAATGCTTCTACTTCAACTACAAGAATAATTCCAATAAATGAGTGGGTGGATGGAAGATTTAGAAAAGAGGTTGAATGGCTGGATTCTTTATTGAATTGGATGAATGGCAATCTGTTTCCATTGTAAAATATCTGATTTATTTTTCACCTAAACTGAGAATTTTTGGAGCACCACCTGGCCGTCCTCGTTTACTTTCACTTTTACTGTCCAAACAAAAACAAACACACGGTGGCGTAAAAGGAAACAAAACTATCGCCATGAAAATGAAGTGGCTGAAATCTATTAGGCTTTCTTGTTTGCCTTCAGAAAGTTCACGGAGCTCCTTAGCTTTGGTCATTCTGGTACAAGTGACACCTCCTTTCTGGCAGTCGTGTTTTTATAGCTTAGAGACTGCAAGGGGTGGAGTCAGTTGCCCTCACTGGCGGTTTCTTTGTATTGTGGAGGAAGAAAAAGACAAGAAAATTCGCTGCAGTGCCCCCTCTCAACCTGGGGTATTATCAGATAGTTGGGAAGAACTTGGAGGGTGATCCTCAGATACGCATGCAGGACATCTTTTATTTACTTTGTCATCATTGCTGGGTTGCTTTCCATTCTTGCTTGTTTAGTAAAACACTACATGATGGTGCACACATATACTCCATATATTAAATATATATCAATTTATCCATCAATCAATCTGCTCATTTTTATACCCATTTAATTTTCCAGGTAGCCATAGAAACATTAAATAATAAAGTGTATCTCAAAAAGTGAATGAGGGGCTGTAAAGAAAAACTCAATCCAGTACAAGTAAGCAGCTGCTGAATTTTAGAGCCGTTGCTCAAGCTGATTATAGGAAGACCTGCCAGCACCCCTCTCTGTGTGCTTGGCTGTGGTTTTTAGTCATTTTCCACCCACCACCTCCAGTCTATAAGAGTGGACTCGAGCTGTGAAGCAGCACACTTTTAGAAGAAGAGCAATGCAGTGCACAGGCTTGACCTTCTTCACCTTCATATGCCTTGGTTTGACAGGTACAGTAAACTGGGTGAGGGGTCTTCTTTAATTAATCACATGCAAACTAGACTCGAATTAAAATGTTAGTGGGGTTTGGGTACGATAAAATTCAAAAAGGCTCTGTCATTTTTGAGACTTGCTAGAAGGGATTTAGAATAAGCACAAGAAGCTAGATTAACTTAACTCTAAAAATATTTGAAAGTATCTTGAAATTAGGAACAGGTATCGGAAAATGCATTTTGCTATCTTCAATGTAATAAAAGAGGCAGTAACATGCATTTAAGGACATGCAGTACTTTTACCTGAAGAGGTTGAGACATGTCAGTGTTGCCATTACCAGTGTTAATAAGGGCACAGTATGCCAATATTGGTTATGGAACCACTTGAGTAAGTGACTCCTGGTGTGTCACTATTAGTCAGGACACTGGGTGACAATAGAGGGCATTCCTGATGTCGTTAGGTGACAGATGAGAGACTTTCTACCTAATATGTGTCTCTCTGCTCCCCAGTATGATGGACAAATGTTCAGGGGGTTGCCTGGCCCTATAGTGAGAAGGCTGGAGTCCAGAAATGCAGGGACACTTGGAGCCACTGGAGCGAGTTCTGCCAGGACAACCTCAGGAGCACCCTTGCTCTCTTTTGACTCTTGAAGTGGTAGTTGGGTTGGCAGATCTTAACTGGCAGGAAGAAGAATAGTTCAGGATGGATGTTAGGAGGAGTAGGCCGGGGAAGACATCAAGTTTTTATTCTCTTTAGTCCCTTCATTTTTGTACATTTATCCTCCATAGTTCTGTACCTTCTACACCTTTCTTTTCTTTATATTGTATTGTCCCTTTCCAAATAAACTGCATGAACAAGAGAGTGCAGCAATCTAAAGGGGATTATTGGTCTTCTCATTTAACTGAACATTCAAAAGAACAGAAATCCAAGTCGTATTTTGTGATATCATCTCCTGTTGAATTTGACTCTGTACTTGTAATATTTCTATTGCACTATTATACTGTATTGAGGATTACTTGTGTTCTATTCTCTTTATTGTATTGTATTTATCCCCTTTTTTTGACACCTACTGTACGCCAAACCTACCTGGAGAGGGGTCGCTCTTTGAACTGCCTTTCCCGAGGTTTCTTCCATTTGTTCCCTACTAGGGTTTTTTTTTTGGTTGAGTTTTTCCTTGTCTTCTCAGTTAGTCAAGCCCGGGGGGCTGTCAAAAGGCAAGGCCTGTTAAAGCCCATTACGACACTCCTTGTGTGATTTTGGGCTATACAAAAATAAATTGTATTGTATTGTATTGTAAAGAAAAACAACTTTTTATAGTTCTCTCATTGTTTCGGCCATGGGAGGCACCTTCACTTTATGCTTTTAATTTTTCTGATGTGCACTCCTCCTCCTGCCTTCTGCTTTAAAGACACGACAGTCCACTGGACCCTCATGTGTTGCAGCCTTGCTGTCCTGCAGAGTGAAAAAACTGTCTTCTGATACAACCACACTTACACACCTCTAAGCTCATTTGGCATCCCGAGCTTCCTTTTCAATTCCCACCCTCAGCATCCCATTAGATACTTTAATTGACAATGGCAGATGGAGCTCTGTGCCCACCCCACTCTGTGGCACTCTGTATAGCCCCATCTGCTATGGCTTTTGGGACACCCTACCTCGGGGTGGATTGTCAGATTGTTAACACTATTTTTGTTTCCTTTTTGCGTTCAAGGGGTCTGTGAGAGTGCCCCCTTCTGTCTGCAGTGTTCTATTTTTTTAAAGTGCAGTTTGAACTAGTGAAGCGGTATCATGATGTCTGTGCTTAACGCTGCAGCCTTTCTACTCAAGAGTAGACCCCAAATGCTAGAATACTCACTATGGAATGTTCATGCTCTCCCTTCGTCTGTGTGGATTTTCTTTGGGTGTTTTGGTTTCCCTTCCAAACTCCAGACGTGTGTGTTGTGTAAATTGGTAACTCCAGTATGTATGAGGGCTTGTATTTGATTTTTGAATTAGGCTCCAGTCTCACGTCATCCAGAACTGGGTTCCATAACAGACAGATTTTGAGATTTTTCCAAAATGATCATTTAGCTTACCAAAGCAACATTCTAGAACTATATGAAAAGATACATTAGCACCTCACAAGTAAATAAAGTTCTACTGAACCCCTTCATCTCGACTAAAGCAAAGCCACAGATCAGCTACAGTATATAACCCGGAAAAAGTTAATGAAACAAATGAGGGCCACACTAAAGATAAGACTAGCAGTAAGTAAATTATAACTCACTTTACACTGCATCCGTTGTCATTGTGTCCTAGTGGTTCTTACTGCTACTTCTACAACTTCATCATCATCACAACTTCAAGATTTCATGACAGTTGGTGACTAACACCACATAGTGTAGAATGCCCATGAGGGTCTGAGTGGCCATTTGACCAAGGTCATCATATCTTCAGATACACCAGGAGGAAAACATGAGTACCCAAAGGGAACTCTTGCAAAAGTAGGAGAGATTTATAAAATTCCAGACAGAGTGCACCAGGGCCAAAATTCATACCCAATCTATTTTAGACAGGTAAGACTAGGGCAGTGACCACTGTTCCACTGTGACACTATGGATAGTTCAAATGAAAAAAAACAAAGAATGAAGCTTTGTGCTTCCCAAGACAATGTGGAGTGTAATCTCTCAATTCTGGACCTTTGCTGTTTCAACTGTGATTCTTTTTCCAGAAGTCCTAGCAGAAAGGATCATTAATGGAAGTCAAGCAATGCCTCACAGCCGCCCCTATATGGCAGCCTTATTCAAAGGATTAAAGTTTAATTGTGGTGGGTTTTTGATTCATGAAGACTTCATCCTGACTGCAGCACACTGTGAAGCATAGTAAGTTTACCTCTTTAAATTGGGGCTCATGTTAAGGGTGGTATATGAAATGAAAGAGAAATGGGGTAGCTCTTCTGTTCTACACAATGCAATGAGAAAGACATTGAATACTGGAATAATCAACTTTGATCATGTGGTGTTATTTCTTAATCAGTAAATATAAAATCCATTATTGAAACTCAGTACTTAAAGTAATTAGTGGATAATAAGATCATTGCTAATGGAGTCAGCATACTGTGAGTCTTACAGGCACCAATTTGGGGGGAACAGAATGGAAAACCATTCTGGAACACCAAGAACCCATCTCTCCTCTTACTTTGGGGCTGTCAGATATTTCATTAACTTCACTGGATGGACATTGACAGACATTCTTGAAAGTGTTACTAGAGAGTACTCCACCACAGCGAACTCCACTTCACACTGCTATGTTCACCTCAGATTCTTGCCCCACAGGTCAGATTTTAGCATAAGGGTCATATCTTCAGTGTGGCTCTGAAATGTGATGTTAAACAATGGTGGGCAAGGATCTACTTTTCTAGCCCTTAGTAGTCACTTTTCACACTGTCTTCTAAATTATTAAAGACCTTTAGAGACTCACCTGTCAGGAAATGTGCAAGGTTACAGTATCATCCCTCATCAGACCAATTTTGCCATGAAGCTGTTTTTCTGAACAGGAGATAAGCATTGTGAGCTACCAAGCTGTTAAGCTCATTGAGAGGTTTAGTCTCCAAAATTAAGCCTCAGACTTCAAAATAAGGCCTAATAAAATAAGACCAGCCTTACTCAAACATGAGTAGAAGGTGTTTAGCCTGTACAACCCAACACAAGAAAGAGGTAAGGTTTCTATATCCATCTATTGATTAATTCAACTTCAAATTCCAGGGAAACTGGAGCCCAAGGCAGAAACAATCCATGGATAGATAGAACTCTCCAGCATTGCAGAGTGAACATACACACACACAAACGCACACATGTCTAAAAGACAATCCTAAAACAAACAGCCAGTCCAAAACCAAAAATGAACACCTTAAAACAAAAGAAAAATCCAAATGAGAGTCAAAATCTAGAATTAATTACTAATACTGCAACATCCATCTTGTAGTCTTCTGGGCTCTTAAATAGTACTGTAGCACTCCTCCAATTTCAACATCTGTGAGGGGACTGGGCGGTATCATGGTCTGGAATCCCTACAGATTTTATTTTTTCTCCAGCCGTCTGGAGTTTTTTTGTTTTTCTGTCCCCTGGCCATTGAACCTTACTCTTATTCGATGTTAATGTTGATTTATTTTTATAATTATGTCTTTCATTTTTCTATTCTTTAATATGTAAAGCACTTTGAGCTACTGTTTGTATGAAAATGTGCTATATAAATAAATGTTGTTGTTGTTGTTGTTGTTGTTGGCTTCACTCCTTAGACTCAACGTAAAACAGGCAGGGTGATTAAAATATTGAACATTTAAATACATAATTAACATAATACAATACAATACAAGGATATTACTATAACAAAATACTTTAGAAATATAATAAAATAGAATGAAATCTCCAACAGAATTAACAAAATAATATTTACCAGACAAAAATATTGAATAAATGGAAATGAAATGCAAGCATAGAAAAAACCCAAACAATCACATTGATACAAGCTTCTGTGTCCTCATGCTCTCTGTATAACAACCTATAAAATACCTGAGTGAGCAGTCTTGCTATCTCCTATACTTTGCACCATCACCCCCACCATCATGGTCTGCAGAACAGCCACCGGTAACTGACGCTGCTGCATCTGTTCAGTCGATTGTGCTGATGTCTTCAACACTGACTGCAAGTTCACCAGTTCTATCATTGCTAAAGTACTGCTGACTACGCCACTGTAGAGGAAAATACACAGAAATATGAAAATGGTTTTGGGTTTAAATTGGATGAACAATTTGAATGCCATCAAGTGAATTAAATATAACAGTGATCCCGCATCACACGCTGGTCTTAATTGATAAGGAACATGGAAAAGGGGCATTTAATGATGTGCGAGAGATGGCTTTTAAGAAGCTCCTTTAGGTTGCAGTAGTGGTGACTATGGAGAGACAGTCTATCATTAATGTCCTTCTCTGGTGTTCCACCAATAGATTCCTGTAACAGTCATAATATGCTCCTGTAATTGCCAGTGTTTAGTATTATTAGTACTCACATGACATTTTAATTTATTTTTTGGGAAGGTGTGTGAACCTTCCATCATTCTGGCCAATGTTTTCCCAAATGATGTTCAAATGCTCTTTCTTGTTTCTGAATTGCATCTTATTTTGCATGACTGCAGACTGGGTGACCATCTATGGCATGAATTTAATTCTCCCTTCTGTACTTTTCACAGTCCCATGACAGTGCGACTTGGGGCCCACAATCTGTCAAAAGACGAGTCCAGCATTCAGGAGATAAAAGTAAAGAAGAAGGATGTCTTCCCTCATCCAAAGTACAATAAATACAACCAATGGAATGACATCATGCTTGTGAAGGTGGGCTTTATAAAAACCAGGGACCTCATTTATAAAGTTGGCGTACGCACAAAAAAAGCTTGAAATGTGTGCATGCAACTTCCCATGCAAACACTGGGATTTATAAAAGAAAACCTATGTGTTAATTATCTCCTTTGCTATGACCTCCAGGGGGTCCAGAGTGTGCCCCATAACTGAGCCTGCCTGTTTAATTAGCTTATTAATTCAGTTTGCCCCTCTCGGGGTGATATCACCAGTCTAGCACACCACAGCTCTTAATATCACACTGGCCATCACAGAGTTCTAGAAGATGTGAAGGATGTCACTAACCATATTAAAGGAGCACAGTCCCATCTATATTTCCTCTGGGATATGGAACCAGTTTAACCTGTCATTAATGTGGACCCCCAAGTATTTGTATGAATGGACCACCTCTACACCCACTCCTTTAATAGTGATTGGACACAGAAGTTCTTTGGTGTGGTGAAAGTCAGTAAGCAGTTCCTTGTTTTTTTCTGATGTTAAAGTGTAGACAATTCTCTTTGCTCCAAGAAACAAAGTTCTCCACCTGACTCCTATCCTCTGTCTACCCTAATCAAAGTTGCCAGAGGTTCTCAGCAGTGTTGCAATAATCAATGCTTCTACATTTCAGCTCCATTGACTTAGATTCAAATTTTCAAACCTTCATTCTTCCAAATGAGACAGATAGACAAATGCTAGTATGTGTTGTGTTCTTTTACAGTGCATAGTGCAAAGAAGTGGAAAAAAGAATTAAAGATGGTGTGACCACGGTTATTGACCAATCAGAAGTGATATCTTCTGGGGGTCCACCCGCCCATTCTTCTAGTGGAGGTTCCCTGAAGCATCAGTGGTGATGTTAGATGGGACACCAGCAAATGGGAGGACATGTGAGCACATACCATGCAAACTGAGAGCTACCCCTTATCCTAGGTGGCATGTCTTTAGGAGGAAGCTGAATCAGCTGCATATGCCGTGGCTGTGAGTCAGGCGCAGGTCTCTGGAGCATTAACAATTGCACCTTCACTCTTATTTTGAGGACTCCATCTTAGTGTTTTTCCTGCTCCTTACACTTTTCACACTTTCCTCTCTCTGTTAATTTTTTTCCCACACTTCAGCCTTTGAACATCTACTCTTTGATGCATCAAGTGTACACAAAATACTTAAATTCAATCTCTAAAGGAGATCAGTTAACAAGCATTGTCCATTCATCCATCCAGCTTTTAATCCACATGTCTAGTTCAAAGTCATGAGAAGTCATTAGCAAACAAAGCAGCACTGGGCACATGTAAATAATTAGGTATTGGGTTATTGAAATGAAAAGCTGCAGAGAATAAAATGCTAAAGGACCAAAAACCTCACTTGGGAAAGGCTGTGACATTCTAAGATAACTGTGAGTTTACTGCCAATGCACTTCATTTTTCTGAGTGGTAATTGAATCCCGTCTCCTGTTCCTTCCATTCAGCTCAGACCTGCTGCCAAACTGGCCAAAGGTGTGAATATAATCAAAATACCCAAGACAGACCAGGATGTAAAGGTGGACACCAAGTGTTCAGAGGCAGGATGGGGCAAAACGGCCACAGATGGAATGACAAGTGACGTGCTAATGGAGGTGCCTGTAAAAGTGGAGAACCAGAGTGAGTGCGCTTCAAGGAAGAATTATCATGATCTAAATGCCAACATGATCTGCGCCACTGGAGATGGCATCAAGGGCACCTGTAAGGTAAGAGCGAGTGCAGCTCCATGCTGAAAACACTGCCAGCCACTGGACTGCATGGGATTTTCCAACCTCTTTCTGGGCATTTCCGTTCTGTTTCTGTTGACTTCTTCAGCAGGACCACTCAACTTTATTTCTCCATTTGTGAATTGTTAAAGACCAGGCATATACACCAGCAAGTTCTACCACACCACACTGTGCTTTATGAACGGGTTAAGTCCGTCACTAAACTGGCTTAACCCAATAAATTGTTGTGTAGGGCCAGGGCCCATCTCAGTAGCAGCGGGTACAGTACAGAACCTAACATTTGACAAGCAGGAAGTCTACTGAAGGGAACACTCATTCACTGACTCATGGATGAGATGCCAATTAGCTGTAGATGAGATTCCAATGTGGGAGGAAAACAAGAATCCATCCATCCATACATACATACATACACAGACAGCAACCACACCAGGGTTCAAACATAGGGCTCTAGTGCTGCGAGAAAAGTTTTCCAATAGACATCTTTCTAATTGGGCAGCACTTTCTTAGCATGAATTAAATCTCCTGAAACAACTGGCAAGAGTGCCTCTTGTTGAGAACATGTTGTCATTGATATGTATATTGTGAGTGTGCTGTGTTCACTATGACTTTTATAGGCAACTAGCTGTGCTACCCATCTAAGATGGGCTGAAATCTGAATAAACAACATAGACCTCAGCTTTAAAATTTGCAGTGCACCATGGTTTGTTTATGTGTCTCTTATAGGCCAATTGGTGCGGGATTCATAAAAGCAGTGTTAATGTTTTGGATGTTAGAATGACAAAATGCAATGCTTTTTATTGCTAAAAATGTCTGTCATGTACCATCTTTTGGATTGGCAGAAACATAGCAACACAGACAGACACACAGACATGTATCCTTTTATTAAGATGGATTAAACAGAAGCATAAATTAATGACATCAAAACGGAACCTCCAACAAGGACCCAGACAGATGATATCAACAGAAGGAAGTGAACTTTCCCTAAATCCACATATTCCTGATGGCTTTCATCCAAAAACAATTTATGTGCAGAGCACCAAGGCAACATCCTGCCTAATGCAGCGCTAAATCATCATTTAGTATTTATTAAATCCCAAAATGATGTGGCGTGACTTTTTAGGCTATTTGGTATGTTCAGCTTTATTCTTATATAGCACTTTTACTGAAGATGGGCCCATTGCACTAGAATGGGTTTACAAATTTTAAAAGAAAAGAAGAAAACTCCACAGGTTTAACAGGACAGTATATAGCTAGTAAAATGGGTGATAATTGAGAGATCTGCTAGCTTTAGATAAAATGAAATAGAAATAATCCTAATGGATGATCTGAACAGTTGGCAACAGCATAGATGAAAACCGGTAGATACATACAGTAGATAGATGAAAGGCACTATATAATAGATAGATAGATAGGAAAGGCACTATATTACATTTAGATAGTGTGGACGCTGGCCCGGACACAGACAGACGGACATCGTAAGTTCACCCAACACACGTTTATTTACAGGAATATGTACAATAATTACATCAGTGCACGTCCCAGTGCCTCTTGCACCGTTCCCCCAAATGTCCAGGCCACACAGTCAAAATGCCTCCCTCTTGGCCACCTCCTGTCCTCTCTCTAGCTCCGTCCTCTTTCACCCAACTTCCACCATCGACTGAAGGGAGGCGGCCCCTTAAATAGGAACCCGGATGGGCTCCAGCTGCTTCACGTCGCTCCTCCGCAGACACGCCCCAGTGTGGCGGAAGTGCTGGCTGCGCACCCGGAAGCCATCTGGGTGTCCCCTGTTGTCTTCCCCCCAACACTTCCTGGTGTGGCAGAAGTGCTGGGCTCCAGGGATATTGAGGCACCGGGGTGCCGCCTGGCAGTGGCCACGGGTCCCAACGGGGCTGGGCTTCCAAGCCCTTTACCTGAGGCCCCCAACATAACCAGGGTGGATGCCCCCTCGCGGTTTGGAGGAGGCATAAGCCCTCCTCTTGGACGTCAGTAGATAGATAGATGCATAGACAGATAGATGGATAGATAGATGGGTGTGAAAATGTATTTGCCCCTTTATGATTTCAATATTTTTGCAAATTTTAGATGTTGAATGTTTTCAGATCTTCAACGAAAATCTAATATTTAGATAAACGGTGACTGAGGGAAGAAATATCATTTTTTTAAGTCAAAACAAATGTACACTTTCCTGTATGGTAGGCTACAAAACATAAGGTCACTTGGTAAATAAAATGAGATACAATTAGTTATTCAAACATTAGAGAATTAAAATTAATCTCAATAAAATGTTTAGCTCATGAGAAAACCACAGTAAAATCTCTGGAACATATTCATTGGCAGTAATTATTAATTATATGTTTATATTTTTATAATTTAAATTATATTTGTATATTTTTTGCACATTTGTGCATTTTTTCTGCAGCTGTGAATTATTTCAAATGATTCAAATATTTTAAAGTATATCATTGCCGTGACTTTGCAGTTCAAAAAGAGAGCTTTGTGTGTTAATTCGTTTGCACCTTTTGAAATGACAGCCACTAGATGTCGCCAAAGAACAATTAAAACTTCACTAGGCGTCCATTCTGAGGCTGAGGGAATTAAGAGTCTAAAGCACATGAATATTATTTGCATTTGGCATTAATGTGTCTGGCTTTGGGCAAGAACAGCTTCCTTTAGGGTGGGGCTTATTGGATGCCCTGAATGAGGCCATGCTAAAATAAAATGTGGTCAAGGTTCATTCTTATAACTAGATTTTATTATGAACATTTAAAAAAATATCAAGTGGCAGGGTTTCACTTTACGGGTGTGTGATGTAAACAGGGCTGAAAGTAACGGATTATAAGACCAACACTATAAAGCTATCAACCAAACCAAACAGCAGAAAAAGTCATAGTCACAAATAAGCAAAATGACAAAACCAAAAAGAAATTAGACTCTGGTATTCTTTTGCTGGTGAGTCTTTTCTTTGCTTTTAAAAAGTGCAGACAAGTGCTGAACATTTGACTTGGCCTCACAAAAGATGGCAGACAGACCTCATGACCAAAGTGTGTATGTATAGAACACACCCCCAAAGAAATGTGGTGTCATAGCAGCCATACATCACCATAACTGTGCAATTCAGCATCTAAATTAAACAAAACCAACCAACCAAACAAACAAAAAAGTAACAAATGTTATGCTTTCCTTATGATTCCTGATAGGTTGTGTAACCACAAGGGGGTGCCAGAGAGCCCCAAACCACAGACCTAGCAATACACCACACATTAATAGAATAAAATAAAGGGTCTTTATTCCATAACACACCTTCACAGACTTTCTTCTACCAATGTGCCACAATTACACAATAAATAAACTGACAAATCTTCCTCCTTCTCTCCTTCCGTTGACTGTTGCCCGCTGCCTCCAAACTCTGACTTCCAGAGCTATGGAAGCTGGCTCTTTTAAGGCGAACCCAGGAATACTTTCGGTGACATTACATGGCCAGTTGGAAGCACTTCTGGGCTACAACAAAGCCAGGGAGATTAAGCTGCACCCTCTACTGTCCCCCTGGGAACCCTACAGGACTGCATTTCTGCACTCCAGCTCCCATGCAGTCTTGCGTGTATCCAGACTTGGACTGTACCTGAGGGTCACTGCCCCCTAGGATGGTGGAGGATGAATTGCTCCCCTACTGGTACCTGTTGTCTTTGGACATCTCAATCAGGAGGGGAATCAGAAAGCATCCCGGCCGGGTATTGCCCACAATTATTCCATCTTTCTGTTATGGCATCCATGCCGGGTAAGGAATTCTCCTCCGCTCACTCATCCTCTGGGGAATCTACAGTTGAAATATGGCAGAGTGTATGCATATTAAAATCTGAATGCAGTTATAAGGACTGACTCTTTTTCTCCTTCTATTTCAGGGGGACTCTGGTGGTCCACTTGTATGTGGTAAGCCTCCTAATGCCTTGGGAATTGTTTCCTTTTCTCATCGAAAAAGCTGTGAGGATCCAAACCGCATTTCACTCTACACCCGGGTGTCTGCATACCTGCCCTGGATCAAGACCGTTTTGAAGAGCAAGGCCGACTGATCATCACAAGGCTTGTTCTCCTACTTGCAGTCCATTGTTGCTTCCACTGTTTCCAGCCAGAGATCATTAAGCATTCATCATGGGATTGAAATGAGACACATGTCTTTATCAGAAGAGAAATTGTGCCACTTTTTCCAAGTTATTTTTGGTAATAAATCACCTAATGCAATAAAATAAAGTTTGAAATTAAATGTTAATATTTTATGAATCAATGCTAAATATATATTACTTATTAACATAATTCCCAAAATATAAATTCTTTATACTAAATGCATATGGCAGCATGGTGGAGCAGCTGTTAACACTGCTACTGGTTTGCTGGCTCTTTCCCACTTTATCTGTTTTAGACAGAATTTTGGTTCGTCTCCGTTCATTAATTACATTTATCTCTGCTTTAGGCTTATTGCTTTGGATCTTCCTGTATCTGTCCTGTTGGGTTTCACTGGCATTTAGAGACATTTTGATTTTAAATAAAGAAGTAAGCAATGCCTAGAATGTTTAATTATTTCTTCTGGTTTTCATGGCAGCACCAGGTCTTTCCAGTTTAGGTTTGTTTCTATTCAGATTGAGATTCTGGATTTCTATTTGACTTGAATCAGAGTTGTACTAAATTACATTTTTTTTTTCTTATTTTCAGTCATAGCCTTCATTTACAAAACCGTAAGAACATCAAAGCGAGTTGCAGACAGTTGCAGCGCACACCCATTACTGACACCCCCAGTAACTCCGTCATAGCACTCTGTGATTCATTACAACAAAACCAAACAGTTGGTAGATGTGGATTTGCAGGTCAGTGAGAATTAACAGCTGTAATTGTGGTCGGGAAAGCAGAGTGATGAAAACATCCAAAAGAGGTCAGGGTGCTACCCTAGTAACTCTGCTTAATACAATGAACAAAAAAGACATCCTGCAAATGGCTCACAGCAAAAGTAGTTCTTTAATCAATGAAACAGCAAGGGGTCAGGAGTTGTGTCCTTTCTCAGGTGTCACTCTGACATCTCTTTCCAGGAGTGGGCCGGCTTTATAGTGCTGGTACCGGAAGGTGGAGCCTTCTCTGGGCATGAAGGTGGGGCTCGGCACTCTCTTTGGCTGTCTTTTCCTGGCTACAGAGGAGAAAGGAGAAGATAATGTTAGTGTCAGCTCCCTCTCTTGTCCTGAGGTGGAACTGCTTACCTCACCAAAGCCAAGAAGGTGGTCCCCAGGTATACATGCATTACACATCCAAAAACAGAGTTGTAAAAGGATATTTGAGTAATAGTTGAAGTACTTCTTCAAATTTTTACTTTTGTGCAAGTAAGATGTATTTCAGTTAAAAAAACTTGAGTAAAAGTACCTGCTACCAAAAGTACTCAAGTACCAAAAGTAAAAGTGCATTTAATAATAATGAGATGGTGCGAGGCTTTGTCTAGAGGACACATTTATCCATCCATCCATTTTCCAACCCACTGAATCCGAACACAGGGTCATGGGGGTCTGCTGGAGCCAATCCCAGCCAACACAGGGCAGGAACCAATCCTGGGCAGGATGCCAACCCACCGCAGGACACACACAAACACGGGCCAATTTAAAATTGCCAATCCAGCTAACCGGCATGTCTTTGGGAGGAAACCCACACAGACACGGGGAGAACATGCAAACTCCACACAGGGAGGACCCGGGAAGCGAACCCAGGTCTCCTAACTGCGAGGCAGCAGTGCTACCACTTCACCACCGTGCCGCCCCACTCTTTTAATCTTTCCTAATAATTCATCCCCTGGAGCCCTGGAGTCAGCTTCATTGTTCTTCTCTGGACCTTTTCTAGCGATGCTATGTCATTTTTGTAGCCTGGAGACCAAAACTGCACACAGGCCTCCAGATGAGGCCTCACCAGTATGTTATAAAACATGAGCAGAACCTCCTTGGACTTGTACTCCACAGATCAAGGCGCTATATAACCTGACATTCTGTTTGCCTTCTTAATGGCTTCTGAACACTGTCTGGAAGTTGATAGCGTAGAGTCCACTACAGCTCCTAAATCCTTCTCATAAGGTGTACTTTCAATTTTCAGACCTCTCATTGCGTATTTTTATTTCCTACATGTAATACTTTACATTTACTGATATTAAATTTCATCTCCCACAAATCTGCCCAAGCCTGTATGATGTCCATGTCCCTCTGTAATAATTCAATGGACTCTACATTAACTGCCAATCCACCTATCTTGGTTTCATCTATAAATTTTACCAGCTTGTTACTTACATTCCTGTCTAAGCTGTTTATATATACCGTATATCTTCTAGTAGTGGCCGTCTCTTATTGACGCCTGTTTCCAATAAACGCCGGGTTTGAAGAAATGTTGCGATAAATAGACGCCGGTCTCCAATAGTAGTCGATCTCCTTTAAGCGCCGGTCTGTAGTAAACGCCAATCTCCAATGACCCACCGCCTTTTCCGTACCGCTAATCCTCTTTTCGTACCACCTGGGCTACAGCCCTCCTGCTGTGAATCATATGGTAAGTACCTTTTCGTGTCAAAAATGTTTTGTCGTCGGATGCTATCGAGGAAGGGAGAAAGTCAAAATGAAATTTCTTTGTGTACATTTTGCCCTTTTGTCTCTACGTCAATCATAATCCCACAGGGAGGGCAGAGTTGGGTGGAAGGGGCGGGAAGAACATGAAAATGCCATCTTCGACACGTTAATCTTCTCCTTTGACCAGGGAAGAAGGGGCTGTATTGTGGCTGGATAGACAGTACATGATCATGTCAAAAACTCTGCGCCCTCTTCCTCGGTAACCTGTTAACCTTTACCTCCACTGACACTTTTGCACTCAGAAGGGTCGTGCGGGTGTCTGTTTGTGTCACTGTGTTCTTGTGGGCCGTGTTTGTAGTGTGAGCGATGGGAAGGAAACGGTCACTTGATTTAGCATTCAAACTCTGTGCAGTAACATACGCAAAAGAACATTCAGGCGAAGTAGCTGCACGATATTTTGGGGTGGATCAAAAACATATCCAAGAATGGCGCAAGCAGATGACTGATATTGAGAAAACAGTGGCAGAAAAAGGTGCCAGAACTAAACGGTTGCCTGGTGGAGGAGCTAAGAAAGTGAGTGAAGAATTAGATGAACTGGTGTTAACATGGATTATTGAACAAAGACTGAAAGGTGTGCGTGTCTCCAGGAAAATGGTCCACACGAAAGCAAAGAGGATTTTTGATACGGAGATTGATGATGCTTTAAAAGGAAAAGAAATGTTCGTTGCCAGTGCTGGCTGGCTTGACAAATTTATGAAACACCATCATTTATCGCTACATCGGAAGACATCACTGGGATCCAGAACAAGTTATTGACAAGCTTGTCTCATTTGTGATGTGGGTTGCCAATCACCGAACTGCAGATGGAGTTAAGGATGGCGAAATCATTGGAATGGATGAGACATCTGCTTGGTTCGACATGCTTGGTTCTACAATAGTTGAACCAACTGGCAATAGGAGTGTTACAATAAAAACTGGTCATGAGAAATCTAATTTCACTGTCACATTGGCAGCGAAAGCAGATGGCACAAAATTGAAGCCATTTATTGTATTTTGGGGCACAAAGCGAGAAGTGGCAAGACTACAGGATGTCCAAGAAGCTGTGGTAGCGACCTCAGCAAACGGATGGATGAATCAGGAATTAACAATAATGTGGTTGCAGAAAGTTTGTGGTGTTTTCTGTTTTCGGAAGGACTTCTTGTCTGGGAACGCTTACCGCTGTCACATCAGTGAAAAAACAAAACAAGAACTGAAGAAATATAAAATGTCAATGGCAGTTATCCCTGGTGGCTGCACCAAGTACGTCCAACCTGCTGATGTTGTTTGAAACAAGCCCCTCAAAGACAAGCTTTGAGAGTTGTATGGTAATTGGGTGGCAGGGGAAGAAGATAAAGGGTTTACAGCTGGCGGAAATTTGAAAGTGCCGGCACTACGTTTGTTAGTAACGTGGATAATATCAGCTTGGCAAGAAATCACCCCAGAAATGATAAGAAAATCCTTCAAGGATTGTGGAATCATCAATGCATATGATGGATCTGAGGACGATCTTATCCACTGCTTTAAGGAGGGCCAGCCATGCCATGCTGGGAGTGCGAAACTGATTACTGCGCGACAACAAGCAATCGGATTACCTGTATTGCCATTACAAGAAGAGGAAGATGAAGAGGAACTCGCAAATAATGAAGCAATCATTACCGATTCAGACAACGCGTAGATGGTAAGTACTGTATTTTATTGTATCATATCCAATCTCATGTCGTAATGTATACGTATATGTGTGAGCTTGGAGCTTATTGCATTTCCTTCTGCAGGGGACTTGTCGGACTGATGAGCGCTTTTGTGTGAAATTCGGACTGGTGCAGGCCAGTGCTGGTGGCATCATTGGCAAGAATGTTCAGTAGACGTCTACTGTACCTGTTTTTCATGCTTACAGTAATACCGTATACTGCTTTAATAATACCATACTGCTGTACTGATAATCTCATTAAATCCTGAAATGTTCATCTGGTTTTGTTGTCTACATTTTGTGGCCGTATATAAGGTACCATACCGTATTTTACTGCCAAATGAACCCCGTTTACCCATCACCATTCCGTCTCCGAGAGGAATAATAGCTGGTCTTCAACAACTGCCAGTCTCTTTTAAACGCCAGGCCGTCCGAATAATTTTTTGAATAAATGCCAGGGCTACTATTGGAAGATATACGGTATTAAAATAGCAGCAGACCCAGCACTGGCCCCTGCTGGACACCACTCTTAACCTCAGCCAATTCTGATGAGGTTTCTTGCACCATCACCCTCTGCTTCCTGTGTCTGAGCCCATTCTGCACCCATCTAAAAACACCACCCTTATATCCAACTTCTTTTAGTTTTATACCCAACCTCTCATATGGCACCTTATCCAATGCTTTCTGAAAGTCAAGATCAATATGAACTACTCTTATTGTATCTTTTTGTTCCTTCCTCGGAGAATTCCAGCATGTTATCAAAAGTTCACTCATCATAACATATGCTGAATGTTCAGTTCTCTTGTTCTTGCCAAAAGTTTTACTGAACAGTTAGCTGATGCAGATGTGTGTCATTTCACAACATTGCTTGATAATTTGTCTTACTACAGGATTGTATTGAGATTGAGTAAATTTACATAAAATTGAAAATTTTCCATATCCCATTTTTTGCACAGCTGCTGCACATTGTGAAATGGCCATGTCCCTTGGGTCAGTTTTGAGCCCACAATTAACTTTAAAGGATTTTCTGTGGCATTTATGGCAACTTGTTTGTTTAGAACCTACAAAGTCACCCTAAACCTCATCTAAAAGTTAGGATCACCGGTATTATAGGTTAAGAGTGGGTTTGGGGTAAAGAATTTGCATATCCAGTGCAGCTAAAAGGGGGGTAACTAGAATTGAGTCAGAAAAAAATGCAAAAGGTACAGAATTGAGTCAGCATATAAAGACATTGTAAGGGTTAAATGGGTTTGAGAATGACATGCCGTTTTGAATTGAAACACAATCTAAATAAATAAGCAAATGCAGCAAATCCTTTAAAGATTGCTAAATACTCAGACCCCCGTGACCCTGTAGTTAGGAGATAGTGGTGGGTTGGATAATGGATGGATGGATGGATGGATGAAACAATCCAACGGTCTGAATTCTGAACCCCAGAGATCCATGCCACCCCAGTTGTATTTTAATTCCATCCATCCATCCATTATCCAATCCACCATATTCTTATCCTTATAATTAGTATGAATCTGAACTAAATCTGCTCCTTTGCACTTTTCTCACACCCTTACAATATTAACTACTCAGCCTGACTAGAGATTAGTTATCGTTATATCTTCAGCACTTTACTTATCTGACAGAATCTTTAGCAACTCCTAAAATGAGTCAGACCGGGGTTATATTTAAAAACCCTCACAATAACAACATCATCCAAAATATCCTATCAGCTAAGGTTGTGGTTTTGGGGTTTGGATTGACCGGTATACCGATGCTGGCATTGCAACATCACACCTCCAAACAGATAGAAAGAGTGCTTTATTAGTTTCAAGGGGGCAATTTAGCTTTTCACAGAAGCTCAATAAATAAATAAATATTATAACAAACAACAACTCCCCTTAAATGTACATCTGAATTACTAAAAAGAAAAAAAAATCTGATCTGACAAAAGATAAAAAGAGCAGTCCCGGTCCTAGTAAGATATTATTTCCATTTCCATTTATTTATTAAGTTGGTGCATTGCTGTTGGTATGAAGGACCCCTAGTCGCATTTCTTGACACACTGAATGATTTGTTGACTAAAAGTGCTCAGTGTTAGTGTGTCAGAGAGAGGTTGTGCAGCTTTGTAGATAATGGCACTTGGTTTTGGTTTTATTTTCTGCTCCTTTACAACCTCCAAGGACTCCAGAGTGCATCCCATAACTGAGCCTGCCTTCTTCATCAGCTTGTTGATTTGGTGGGCCTTTTTAGAAGAGATGCTACCAGTGCAGCACACCAAAGACTGACCATCACTGAGTTGTAAGAAAATAGAGCCTGCCCTGCCTTGTCTCTTGAAGCCCTTCTGTCTTACTAGACCAGTCTAGCATGTGTCTGATCCGGACCCTCAATTAGATTTGGCAATGCACCACCTGCACTTCCACTTATTGACCAATTCATTGCTTTTGATTGTGTTGATTTGCAGACAATTCTCACAGTTCTCCACCTGACTACAGTACTCAGTCATGTCTCCCTTGTTAATACACACCATTAGTGTAGAATCAGATAATTAGATAATTTCTGCAAGTGACATGGCCTGCTGTTATAGTTATAGTCTGAGGTGTAAAATGGGGACAGAAATGGTGAGTGGCCTGTTCCTTGCAGAGCTCCAGTATTGCTCACTTAGCCTTCGAGCTTCAGAAACTGCAGTCAACTGGACAGATAGTCCATTGACACCATAGGCTTACCTCGGTACATCATACACTGGCTTTATGAGGCTGCTTTAATGAGTGGGCCTTGCATTATCCTGGGGTCACATCTCCTTCTGTCTCCCCAGCGATAAATGCATTGTAAAAGCCCAGGGGGCGTACATCTGCCCTAACCCCGACACAGACAGTCAGGAGGCAGGTTTATCACCCAGCACATGGTTTATTTACAGTTCTTCACAGAGCACAAATCACCAGAGCCCAACACAGTCTCTCTGCCGCCAGTCCTTCCGCCTCCACTCCTCCTCAAGAGCTTTGTCCACTTCTTTCCAAGTTAGGCCCCCAGAATTAGTGTCTGCTGTCTCCTTTTATATGGCACCTTCAAGTGCTCGTTGATGCATTTCCAACAGCACTTCCAGGTGTGGAAGAAGAGCTGCACTCCAGGTTTCAGTACCTGCTGCAGCATCCCTTGGTGGTGCCCACGGATCCCAAGAGGACGGTATCCAACTCCAAATCCCATGGAGCCCTGTGGGAGTCTGAGGTACTGCTGCAACCCAGGGGGGCTGCCATATAATATTCCAGGGAAGGTGCTGCTCTGGATACACTCCCCGGTCCTCCCAAGAGTGGAGGCATCCTGGCTGGTCTGCCACAGCATGCAGACTTGTTTTGCTCAACTGGATGAATCCCAATACACCTTTTATATTTTAGTTGGAAAGTAATTTGATTTTGATTTGATATACTTTATTAATCCCCAGGGGAAAATTGTCTTTTGCATGACCTTTGGAGGTCAAAGCTAAGGGCCAGTCATTTTAGAGCACCCCAGAGCAATTTTCAAGTTTAGAGCCCAACAGAGTGGGATCCTTTTGGCAGTAGCAGGATTTGAAGTAGCAACCTTCCAGACACCAGCAGAGACCCTTAGCCTCAGAGCCACCACTCCACCCATAACAGATGTATTGTATAATCTCAAATTGGATAAATTCTGAGTATATTTATAGGGTTTAGGGTCATTGTTGCCACATGTATAGAACTCAGTGAAGCTCCCAGCTTGCAGGTCCTGATCAACATGCAAAACTGCACGATTGTCCGGTGCCATTATAGGTGAAAATTACCTTGAAATTTCTGTCTTCTTTAAATAAAGACTACAGACCAAATTTGTCATTAACGAATAGAAAAAAAGATATTCTATATATGAGGGTATACATTTCCTGTAGTTTAAGGCATTACTAAAGTTTCTTCCATTCTCTTCTATTTTGTAAACCAATTATCTCGCAAAGCAGAGTCATGCTTTTTTCTAAAAATTATTTCCATAAATTGTTCTTTATTTCATTTCCTATGTAACTGTGTCACTGGAGCAGGGGTGTCATACTCTGGTACTGGGGGTTGCAGTGGCTGAAGTTCTTCATCCCAGCCATTTCCTTAATTAGTTTTCATTACTGCTGCTAATTATAATGGACTTCCCTATTTGTTTGTATTTTTTCCTTAAATGCCAGCCAAAAAAATAAAGAGATAAAAATCAAGCCAACAGATAAAAAGCTAACTCAAATAATCCTGCAGGACTACTATTTCACTCCAATCCCATTATTTGATTCTGTTTTGTTAGTGTACTCATTCTGCTATGGATTGTGGAAGAGAGGTGAAAAAGAGAGTGCAAGCAGGGTGGAATGGGTCTAGAACAGGGATGGCCACACTTTTTCAGCTTGCGAGCTACTTTTAAAATGACCAGGTCAAAATGATCTACCTACATTAAAAAAAAAAATATATATATATATATATGTGCCTCCTCCAGACCGTGAGGGGGCGTCCGTCCTGGTTATGTTGGGGGCCTCGGGTACAGGGCTTGGAAGCCCAGCCCTGTAGGGACCCGTGGCCACCGTCAGGCGGCGCCCCGATGCCAGAGTATCCCATGTGGGACCCGGTCAGGGCTGGAGCCCGGCTGGGATGCCCAGAAGGCGCCCTGGTGCCTGAGGAACCCTGGAGCCCAGCACTTCGCCACACCAGGAAGTGCTGGGGGGAAGACGACAGGAGATACCCGGACGGCTTCCGGGTGCGCAGCCGGCACTTCCGCCACACTGGGGTGTGGCCAGGACTGATTGCCGGGAAGCAGCTGGAGCCCATCCGGGTTCCCATTTAAGGGGCAGAGCTGGAAAGAGGACTGGAGGCGGCCAGGAAAGAAAGGCACTGAGACTGTGAGCCCTGGACTTTGGGGAATCGGTGCAAGAGGCACTGGGGTTTTGTGTGCACGTTAAATTTGTATATAATAGTTGTAAATAAATAGTGTGTGGTGGAATTATGTTGTCCGTCTGCCTGTGTCCGGGTCCCAGTCCACAATATCCATCCATCCATTGTCCAACCCGCTGAATCCGAACACAGGGTCACGGGGGTCTGCTGGAGCCAATCCCAGCCAACACAGGGCACAAGGCAGTCCACAATATATATATATATATATATATATAGAGAGAGAGAGAGAGAGAGAGAGAGAGAGTTATATTTACTCCGTTACATTTACTTGAGTAACTTTTAAAAAAAAAAATTGTACTTCTAAGAATAGTTTTACTGCACCATACTTTTTACTTTTACTTGAATACATTTATAAAGAAGAAACGCTACTCTTACTCCACTACATTGGGCAACACTCGAATCGTTACTTTTTTTCCATTAGATAAAGTCTGACAGACAATTTTCAATTTGCTCTGTAACATATGCTGACAAGTTGCGCACACACGCCTTCCATTGCGTCTCAACTGCGATTTTAGTTCCCTCTCCTTTCTCTTTCTCAGATCGCTTTTCAGAAGGAAGTCAGTTTTGTAGTTTTTATGAAGAGTTTGAAAGTGCCTTTTCACATTTTCCTTCTTTGGAATAGCAATGATAGATTGACAGATCAGACAAACGCACTTCGATTGTGACATTGTGAGAAAAAAATTCTCTTCCAATTCCACATCCTGCACATAAACAACACATTTTTTTAAAATCCTTTCTTTAGTGGATATAAATTGGAAGGCCAACTAGATCATTTAGATAGCTGGAGTTTTGCAGTAGCTCGCGCGTTTGATCGTGAGAGTGGGATAACCAGTGTGTTAGAAGAAAAGAGATCTCAGACTGGCCGCCCTGTTTGTCAATCCCGTGGCAAATGCCATAGGGAGGATATATGATAGACTAACATTTAAGAAAATTTTTTTTTAATGAAACGCGATCTACTGGTCGATTGCGATTGACGCATTGGGGACCCCTGGTCTAGGAGAGTGTCAGGAGTGACTTGTGACAGACGGGTATCAGCAAGAGTGAAAGGTAAGGTCTACAGGACGGTAGTGAGACCAGCTATGTTATATGGGTTGGAGACGGTGGCACTGACCAGAAAGCAGGAGACAGAGCTGGAGGTGACAGAGTTAAAGATGCTAAGATTTGCATTGGGTGTGACGAGGATGGACAGGACTAGAAAAGAGGTTATTAGAGGGTCAGCTCAGTTGGGAAACAAAGTCAGAAATGCAAGATTGCATTGGTTTGGACAAGTGCAGAGGAGAGATGCTGGGTATATTGGTAGAAGGATGTTAAGGGTAGAGCTGCCAGGGAAGAAGAAAAGAGGAAGGCCTATGAGAAGGTTTATGGATGTGGTGAGTGAGGACATGAAGGTGATGGGTGTAACAGAACAAGATGGAGAAGACAGGAAGATATGGAAGAAGATGATCCACTCTGGCAACCCCTAACAGGAGCAGCCAAAAGAAGAAGAAGAAGAAGACTCATTCTGCTATGTCATTCATTTTTTTCTGAGATTAATATCATTTTGTTGTGGAAAACAGCAGATCAATATTTCTCAGATCTTCACTTTTTTCTTTTCTAATATTTAGAAAAGACACAGGTGCAAATGGGATCCAAGTTAGCTTGATCATCTGATTATTGCTAGGCTGCTCATTAAAGAAAAAAACGGGACAATTATAATTAAAGTTTGCTCCATTAGCAGTAGTAATTGTGGAGAAACATTGTAAAAAGGCCCTGTTCTTATCTTATCTAGCTCCACAATACAAGCAAACTAAGTGCTCGTCTAGGACAACACTAGAGTGGAGGTATTTTGTCAACTATAATAGACCTAAGCATTAGCATCGGGAGGAGATGGCTTCGGGTGATCTAGTGTGCCTCCTCGACATTCCTCCACTCTTTTTTCTTTAATTCATGTTCGACCTGCTTGATTCAAAGGGATGCTAAATAAAGTTCTTTTTATCTATCTATCTATCTATCTATCTATCTATCTATCTATCTATCTATCTATCTATCTATCTATCTATCTATCTATCAGATATTTTACATAAAGACTTGTGACAAAGTAGCATCCTATGGCAGCAGCACGCTTTAAGCCACTGAGCTCTACTGCAAATATTTGTCATTGTAGACTGCATTGCTATGTGCTGATCTTATGCACCTGCTAACAATGAGTGTGGTTAAAACACCACATACACTATATAGACAAAAATATTCGGACACACCTCTAAATGAATTATTGAATTCAGGTGTTTCAATCAGTCCCATTGCCACAGGGGTATAAAATCAAGCACCTGGTCATGCAGTCTCCATTTACAAACAGTTGTGAAATAAAATGGGCCATTCTGAAGAGCTCAGTGACTTCAAGCGTGGAAATGTGATAGGATGCCACCTTTGCAATAAGATAGTTTGTGAAATTTCATCCCCGCTGGAAATTCCACAGTCAACTGTAAGTGGTATTATTGGACAGTGGAAGCATTTAGGAACAATAGCAACTTGGCCATGAAGTGGAAGACCACTTAAATTCACAAAGCAGGGTCAGCAACTGCTAATATGCATGGTATGTAAAAGTCTCCGACGCTCTGCTGATTCCATAGCTCAAGAGTTCCAAACTTCCACTGGCATTAATGTAAGCACACAAACTGTGTAGTAGGAGCTTCATGGAAGGGGTTTCACTGAGCAAGTTGCTGCATGCAAGCCTCACATCACCAAGTCCAATGCCAAGCGTCAGATGGAGTGTTGCAAAGCACATCGCCACTGGACTGTGGAGCAGTGGAAACGTGTTCTATGGAGTGACAAATAACGCTTCTCTGTTTGGCAGTCAGATGGGTGAGTCTGGGTTTGGTGGACGCCAGAAGAGCGTTACCTGCCTGACTGCATTGTGCCAACTGTGAAGTTTGATGGAGGAGGGATAATGGTGTGGGGCTGTTTTTCAGGGTCTGGCCCCTTACTTGCAGTAAAAGGAAATCTTAATGCTTCAGTATATCAAGACATTTTGGATAACGCTGTGCTTCCAACTTTGTAGAACAATATGGGGAAGGTCCTTTTCTATTCCAGCATGACTGTGTCCCAGTGTACAAAGCAAGGTCTATAAAGACATGGTGGGATGAGTTTATTGTGGAAGAACGTGACTGGCCTGCACAGAGCAATGACCTCAACCTCATCGAGCACCTTTAGGATGAAATGGAATGGAGATTGCAGGCCAGACCTTCTTGTCTAGCATCAGTGCCTGACCTCATAAATGCTCTGCAGAATGAATAGGCATACATTCCCACAGAAACACTTCAAAATCTTGTAGAAAGTGGAAAGTCTTCTAAGAAGAGTGGAAGCTGTTATAGATGCAAACTTAGTCCATATTAAAGTCTATGCATATAAATACAATGTCATTAAAGTCCCTGTTGGTGTAATGGTCAGGCACCCCAATACTTTTGTCCAGATAGTGTAAATCAAGTAAATGGGGATAAAAACCCAAAACAACTTAGAAAACAAATAAGGAACAAGCTGGGCCATATAGGAACTAATAGAAGAAGTGGGCTGTTCCAAAGTTACATGGCAGGGTCTCCTTTTGATTTCAGATATGAACAAGAAATAATCAAACATCGCTGTCTGAAGACCTTACAGACCTTGAAGCAGAAACTGGACCAAGATGCTCACTGAGGTAGAAGAGAGCCTGACCATGAACAGTTGCATTTTGTACTAATTGTAGCTGAGATAATGCAGATTGCTTAACAGTCAAGTAAAGGGCATTGGATAAGTAGATGTCATGCAAAACTCATACAGGCATTGGCCAGGCCAGCAGTCTGAAGCTGTGAAGTGGCAGCTAAACACTGAGCCACCAGGTTCACTTTTATATACTGTACATTGAAACTGTAAATATCATCAAGGCCCATATTTATCAAGTACCTCAGAATTTCTCCTCAAAATTGCACTGATAGTCAGACTAGGATAAGAATTTGTCCCACCACAGAGTACAACATACAGAAGTATTTACAAAGCATTTCAGTTCCACGTCTGGAAATTAATGACATTCCAATCTTATGGCACCACTTGCCACAAATTGACACTTATAATGACATTTTGTAGTTTTCTGATACTAACAATGTGGCTTCACCTTTAAGATAATAATAATGAGAGTGATAATAATACTAATAATAATCATCATCATCATTTTCAAAGAAAATGAAGGAAATCTTATAAGGTAGGAAATTGCACTAAGCTGCATGTAATTGTTGCCCCTTTGCAGCATCATGAATAATACTGTAATGAACACGATATGCAAAGACACAATGACACAGATATTGAAGGAGACTAATGCCCATTGGGTATGTTAATTGAACAATGAATGCTCCAGGGATGGAGGGATAGGGAAGAAAAATTAGAAGAGGGTTCATTGGGTTAAATATTGCTGACGGTCATCTGTGATGTCAATGTGTTATCTGTGGTGTCCATCCAGGGCCACAGAGAAAGCCTGAGTCAATGACTTTGGAGGTGGTGATGGAGCATGCAGATGGAAAGGTCTGCAGGCATTTCCTAAAGCTTCTTTCCTGCTCAGTCCTATCAAGCACATGTGACCTGTCACAACTTGGTGACCTTGCTAATTACCTGAACAGTCATACCTTGAAGCTTCTGCTAATTGTACAAACTGACACAGAAGAAGTGCAATTAGGAAGTGCCACTCTGTGTCCATTGAAAAGAGCCTGCAGCAGTGCATGCTTAAGAAGACCTGAATGCAGATGCAAGTCATGGTGGCACCTAACAAACTACCATACTATGTACAGTAAGTGGCCTGCAGGTGACACTGAAAGATTTGAAGACCCAACCAAGATACCTAATTTTTAGTATTATGTGGATGGACTGTAGAAGGCACCAAGGCTCTATGGCAGGGGTGGGGATAGTCATTCCTGGAGGACCGCAGTGGCAGCAGGTTTTTGTTCCAACCCAATTGCTTAATAAGAATCAGTTATTGCTCTAGAAACACTTCTGCTTCATTTTAGTTATCTCCCTTATTAAGATTTTGAACCCTTATTGCTTATTTAAGTCTTAAACAGCTGCATTCTCGGTTTTTAATTGCTCCTTATTAGCAATAAAATGCAAATGACAAAAGAAACCAGCAGTTATCCATTTTGCTTGTTACCCTTTACACCTGTGTGTATTTATCGTGCACTATTTGGTTTAATTAAATACTTGGAAGGAAAGAGAAGAGAAAAAAGTAGTGATGGGCGGAGTGAAGCCTCATGAAGCATCAAAACGTTTGAAGCAATTGTGTCGGAAATCGTATCGAAGCTTCGAAGCATTTGACACTCACCTCTTTAGTGACCCCTCCTGGCCATTTTCATTAACATTACACAAACTCATGATCCACTTCAATGACGTCTGTTATAACTCTTATTGCTTTTATTTTTTCGCTGCTACAGACTGACAACGAAGAGAAGGGTTCGTCAGCAACTTCTAGTGTCTGATGTCTAAAAAATATAAATATAAATATATATATATATATATATATATATATATATATATATATATATATATATATATATATATATATATATATATATATATATATATATATAACTAACGCCGACAAGCAGAATGCACTATACGATAGCAAGAGTTAAAATAAGACGCCTCACGCATGGATTCCCGGCTCTTTCAATTAGTATTTACCTTTGCACTCATTATAATCGCTCCTGTTATTAGTATTAGAATTAACCCTCATCTTTTCTTGAGATCACATTTAATAGCCTTAAATGTTTTCCTTGGTTTGACTTAATTAAAATGGAGTAGACGGAAAATAATGGTTTATCCCTGTACTTTGCCATGATATAGGTAAGCACATTTGAGAAAGAAAAGGTGAAATCCTTAAATCAGTTGTTATTATTCGATCAAGTATTGAAATATTTCATTTATTAGTACTTTACAATATTTTGTGGAGCACGAAAATAACGAATTAGCTACAACGAAATGACGCCGTCAATGGCACAATTAACTAAGATGGTTGCTTTTCAAATTCTGAACGTAGTGCTAGCCCGAGTTCGATCCCACTTAAAGACTCATCAAAATTAACAATAATAAAAAAAAGGATCAGAATTGAAATCTTTATAACCAATTTGAACTAAATAATTTTGAGAGATACTGTGGAAGGATCACATAAGAGATCTGTTCGGGAATCACCAAAATCGCCATCAAAATGCGATGTCTAATTGCGGATGGCAGCTCACGTATTTACATTAATCCATTTCTATTCATTGCATTTGACGTCCATGAACCCCTCCATTGAATAAGGCAATGGTTCTCAACCTGTGGGGCGCGAAGTAACAAAAAGGGGGGCGCGAAGATGTGAAAAAAAGAAAACATCTGTTGGAACCAAAACAAATTAACTTAAACTACATTCTGATAATAGAACAATAAATACTGTATAGAGTTAGATAAATGTCGATAAAAGTTAAGTAGGTATAATCAAATATGCATCTACATTTCAAAAAATGTTGGGGGCGCGATTAAAACTGTTATGAAAACTCTGGTCGCAAATACTTAAAGGTTGAGGAACGCTGGTAGATCAGGTTGAATTTGCTCTGCTGCACCAAACATTCAAAGGTGTCAATCCAGAGCACATCAGAGAGGCTGAGAGACACGGCGCAGATCAGTCACCGGCACACAGACACACACGGGACACTCCAATGTGAGCAGTGCACATATCAAGGTCGGCATTAAAGATTGAGTGCTGAGGCAACAAAAAGCAGCGGGATAAACACATCTGGACCTTCTGTTGAAAAACATTTGCTTTTAACAACAGCATCCCTCCCTCGTGAACACATCTTCAAGGTCCGGACAGGTGATCAGTAAAAAGTTTTTTAGTCACAGCACAGTGCAATAATAAAACATTTCCTAAAACATATAGTTGTCCAGTCTGTATCATTCCTAAGCAATCTTCCAGTAATAGAGGCGCAATCCCAGTTACTAACACATTAACACTCAAAGCAAGAACACATTCCACCTTATCAATTTAATATTTAAAAATTTAAACCGCTAAACCCGCCATCAACAACTACAAAAACAGTTGAAATCGTTACTCAAATATTTTTTTTGTTATAGACATAAAACAAGATGCACGTTTCCATTTGATATATCCTTACTAGTGTTCTCGCCTTGCTCGCTTCCGGTCCACGCTGGAATTTGCTGTTTAATAAAAAAAAAAAAAAAAATCAGACTCTTTTGGGTCATAATTTACAGAGGGTGGACGTGGGACCCGAATCCACATATGCTTTAGTATGAAGCGGTAACGCTACCGCTGCACCACTACTATTTTCAGGAGGATGGTATATAATGTATGTTTTTTAATGTATACATGTATGTATGTAGTGAAGACGAAAACAATTATATATAGATGTATACTATATGACATACCTTCAGTGTTGCATGAAAACGTTGCATGAGGCGAAGAATGGATATTTAGGAGAGTATTATAGTGAGAGATGTGTCGTCACCCGTATTGCTAAAGCTCTTCTTTGCAGCATTATGCATTCAACAAGTCGGCGTTTGTATGATGTATAATTTATAATTTTATTTTTTGCCACAATGTATTATCGGGCACGATCATTTAACATGTATTGATCATCTACAAACTTTCATTTCAATGGGAATTCTGTTGAGTTTTTTAACTCTGTTGATGCCATATGTAGCCTACTTCAAACGGTAGCTCGTTGAACAAATAATGAGTGGAAGCTTTGCGCAGAGTACTGAGATTGCGTCATGACGGGCTTTGAACGGGTCTCCGAAGCCTCAGACATGCGTACTAGTGAGATGATGACGGACATACCGAAGCCTCAGACATGCGTACTACTGAGATGATGACGAGGCAACTGAAGCCTCAGACATGCGTACAAATGAGATTGCGTCATGACAGGCTTTGAACGGGCCCCGAAGCCTCAGACATGCGTACTACTGAGATGATGACGCGGCTACTGAAGCCTCAGACATGCGTAAATGAGATTGGATCATGAAAGGGCTTCGAGCAGACATGGTCACTGGTTACTGAATCTTTGTAAAGCCTCAGCACACTGAAAGGCATTGACCTCTTAATTTTGAGAGTCTATCTGACACTTAACTCTCTAGTTATATTTTGTAATTCGTATTGACATTACACATTTCAGTTGATATGGTTAAGCTACAATTCAGGTAGTTGCTGAGAATTAATTATTGTTCTTGTGGATTGCTGTGATTTCCTTTGTCTGATACATAGTGTCAAAGATATATTGTCATATATTAACTTTATATATATATGAAAAGATTAGGTAAATCGTTCAACCTTTTATGGAACACTTAATTTTGTTCAAAACCGTACGTCATATAGTATACATCTATACATATAATTTTTTCGTCTTCATTAGGAGAATACAACAATGATACTCTCGTATCAATTAAACCATTTTAACGTGCATATGTCAAACAACATATTTCATCCGCCGCAGTAAGAACAGTAGTAGTAGTTCAGTTGTGCAGAGCTCGTTAATTATCCGGATTAGGTGGCTCAGTGGTGTTGTCGCTCAGGTTCGTCGCTGATCCTCCTCTTGTGAAAGTTTTTTCTATTCCTCCATTTAACAAGCTTGGACGGATAGCGAGCGAATCGAGCTATCGAGGGAAGGTTGGGCCACCGTAGTCGGGCAGGTGGCACACGCCCTAATTATATTGTGTATGTAAAGAGTTTCACTGTAAAATGTAATAAGCTTCATATTTGTGTGTTTGGAGACCCAGGTGTCGTACTGAATTTGTATTGTAGAAAAATAAACTACTGTCCATTATGCCTAAATGTGTCTTTTCGTGTCTGATCGCTATATGGCACTTCCAACTTGGGACAATTCGCTATAAACAGTTTCAGCCAACCAGCGCCTTCTAAACATGCAGAACGACAGTGTGAACCTTAATTGTTGCGGCGCAGCATCTTCGTTTCAGTCAGTCATTGTCCTGTTAGACTATTTACTGTTAAGTGCTGCTTGAGCTACCGTTTATAGTACAACAGGTGGCCTACGTAGTTCTTAAATCGATATTGAAATGCACACACAAGTCTCCTAAATTATTTATTGAAATGCCTACATTTACAGTGTCCGTTTTAGGAAGTCGTAGTTTTACTTGTTCCCGTTATTAGAATTATAATTTCTCAGTGTCACATATTATTCGTTACTACTCGAGTCCCGTATCATTGAGATTCTGTTTTATATTCTGTATAAGGAAACTTTTAAAAGTAGCGTTGATTAAACTGACTATAGCAGACTTGTCATCTTCTTAAAATGATTTTATCGATTTGATATTGACAATTAATCATTAGGTCAAACATCAAGGAGGATTTGAGTTAGCATGGACTGCGCTGTTTCTTTTTTTTCGTGACATCGCGTCAGTAGAGAGTGCGTCACGTTAACAATGCATTCTGTCCTAAGTGACAGCGCACACGCTTTTTTATATTTCCTAAAGGCCAATGTGTCTCAATTTTCTCATTAATATATTTTGACAGTGTCTTTTAGTGAGAATGATTATAAACATATTACGTAGATCTGTAACGTTTGGTGAGTATAAATAAAAAGTAACAACACATATAATAGTTATGTTGCATTGTTTATGATTAACAAAATTCATCGTTTATCTGAAATGTTCTACGTATACAGTCGATTTATTCCACTTCTGAAGGTGTACATTGTCGGTATTACTTTATTACATGTTATTACTTTAACATGGCCTTTTTATAACTTCACTTTAACTTAATCCTGATACTCTGTATGTTCAATTCTTCATAATAACTATTCATAGTGGCTCCAAAATCCATACTGACCCCTACTCTCTTCTGTTTCTTTTCCGGTGGCCTGCGCCACCACCACCTACTCAAAGCATCCTGATGCACCAACATTGATGGACTGAAAGCCAGAAGTCTACGTGACCATCATCATCAGATCCTTCCATGAAAACCCTAAATACAAAGAGGACTGTTTGACTTATGTTAGGTAGATTGCCCAGAGGGGACTGGGCGGTCTCTTGGTCTGGAACCCCTACAGATTTTATTTTTTTCTCCAGCCTTTGGAGTTTTTTTTTTTTTTCTGTCCAGTCTGGCCATCGGACCTTACTTATTCTATGTTAATTAATGTTGACTTCTGTTTATTTTTTATTGTGTCTTCTATTTTTCTATTCATTTTGTAAAGCACTTTGAGCTACATTTTTTTGTATGAATATGTGCTATATAAATAAATGTTGATTGATTGATTGATATTCTCCATTGCATTTGCTCCAGAGTGTAACGTGTGCCAGTGTAACCGAGGGATGGCAGACGAGCTCACGTAATGGGTGACAAGGCACATTCTCATCCTGATGTCCAGGCTCTTGTCATAAATATTCCCATCTTGTGCTTTTCTCGTTCCTGCAAGTTTACTATTATTATTGGACATGTAGAGGAAATGTGTTTTATTTTATGTCTATGAAAGGAAGGACGGTAAAGCCTTGAATGAAACTGAGTGTTGATGCTTTGGGTAACAAGACAGGTTAAGGAGCAGAGAACATTGAATGTGACATTGACTGCGGGGGATTGTGTAACTGGAAGATGGTTTAAGAATACAGAAACGGCAAAAACTTAGTCTTTCAGTAATTCTATTTACATCAATTATTTACTCTGTTGTGCTGCACTTCGGAAGATTACTTATTTACCCCCCCAGCGCAGCCTTTGATAAGATGAATTCACAACTAAAGGAATGTTCATGACAAAGTCAGGTGCTTTTTTGAAAGTTTGGCTCCAGATGTGCTTATCCAGCTGCTCCTTCTTCTCAGTACTTGAGTGATCTTTACGTTCACCTTTGGATGAATTTGCAAAGTTTCTTTACAACTTTTTTGTCTCATTAACGCAGAAATCCCGAGGCTTTCCTAAAATTGCAGAAGACACTGTTGATGGCGCTGATTCTGTTTTAAAGACAGTTGTGATTAGTTCTGCAGAACACGCTTTTACTCACATTGCTTTTTGGAAATCAATAATACAAATCAGCAACAGATCTGGGAATCACTGAATAGTAAAAACGTTTAATGAGGAATGTCTTGCGCATATACTGGTGTAATGACCACGTCGGCTTTAGTGAAGCATTTCTTAGCCTCTGTGATATGATCGACATGGGGTAGAATAGATTCTGGATTGTTACAATACGTGCTACCTTACGCAAAATATGCTCATCGATTTGTTACAGATTCTTGGTGGACACAATTCCACACCGAGGAAAAAGGTGCCCCATGTAAATCGTTCATAATGTCTCCAAAATATATTTGTTAACTTTCAAACAAGTACTACTTAACTGTTTTATACAAAATCCTCATTTCAACATATGCGAGCCCCAACTAGGATTTGAACTCGGGTTAGCGTATTTTATCAATATAGCACAGACAACCGCTTTTACGCTTTCAGCCAAAGCACTTCAGCAGACTAGTTACTGACCAAATCGACTGCTGACTGCGCGGATATCAATGACGTCATTACGCTAGCGTGCTCAAAATCACGTGACGGGCGCATTTGAAGCAAGCCTCGAAGCGGTGCTTCGATCTCCAGTGCTTCGATAGCTCGACACAGTGTCGAAACCTGAGTATCGAGCGGCCCATCACTAGAAAAAAGTGAAGGACTGAGAATTACTCATCCGTATTACACTTCAAAGTATTTGGATGATATCCTTAGAATGGAAAAAAAAATCTTGGATATGACAATGACTTGACATAGCAGAGTTAAAGCACTAACAAGCCATGAAATGTAAGTTATTGGCAAGGATTGTTTTCTAATTAAGGAACTGGGTTGGAACAAAAACTCGCGAGCCCTCCAGGAATGACTTTTCCCACCCCTGCTCTATGGCATGATTTGAATCCCAGGGCTTCAGCTCTCTCTATCTCAAAACTTGGTCCCTTATAAGATTCTTGCAGAGGCTTTAAGATAAATTTATGAGTTTAAGATAAGCAGTCTCGAACTTGCTGCCCACTACAGGGCTGTGGGGGTGCCAGAGTACAGAGCCATCACCAAAGTTGTAGACACAGGGCAGATAAGAGCCATGCATGGGGTGCCAGTCAATTTCAATTTACTTTTGTATCAATGTCTTCACTGAGTACACACTGAGCACTTGCTCAAGTTGTTAGCTGTAATGCAATAAATCATAAATCTTGTACATTCATTAACATCATTACAGAGGTACTTGGATGGCATACAAGCTTAGGCAGATTTGTGGCAGATGAAATTTAATGTCAGTAAATGTAAAATATTACATTTAGGAAGTGAAAATGTTAGATCTGTATACGTAATGGCCGTTCTGAAAATCGAGAGTCATAGTGGTAGTGTTCAGAAACCATTAAAAAGACTAACAGAATGTCAAGTTATATAGAGTGATGTATGGAGTACAAGTCCAAGGAGGTTCTGATCAAGCTTAATAACACACTGGTGAGGCCTCATCTGGAGTACTGTGTGCAGTTTTGGTCTCCAGGCTACAAAAAGGACATAGCAGAGCTAGAAAAGGTCCAGAGAAGAGCAACAGGGTGGATTCCAGGGCTACAGGGGTTGAGTTATGAGGAAAGATTAAAAGAGCTGAGCCTTTACAGTTTAAGCAAAAGAAGATTAAGAGGTGACCTGATTAAAGTGTTTAAAATTATGAAGATAATTAGTCAAGTGGATCGAGACTGTTATTTTAAAATGAATTAATCAAAAACTTGTGGACACAGTTGGAAACTTGTTAAGAGTTTTGCAGAAACATTAAGAAGTTTTTCTTTACACAGAGGACCACATACGCATGGAAAAAGCTACCAAGTAGTGTGGTAGACAGTAGGACTTTATGGACCTTCAAAACTTGACTTGATGTTATTTTGGAAGAATTAAGTGAAAAGGACTGGCAAGCTTTTTTAGGCTGAATGGCCTGTTCTAATCCAGATTGTTCTAATGTTCAAATGTTCTAACATACATATTAAATTAAACACAGGGTAAATAAGAGCAAATTAGAATCAGATTATTAGACTAATGATAATATCATATATCCATTGTATCTCAGATGTGGTGAGATGACAGAGTTAGGAGAGAAAAATGAAAAACTCTAGACAGTATCATTCCCAGAGCAAAGAAAAGTCCAGGCAGTCCACAGTCAGTTTTAAACAAAGTCACAGCTCTGGTGACCTTGGCCAGCCCGCTAACCTCCTTAGCATTACATTTTCTTGTGAAATAACTTATAAAAAGCGTTGCATTTTTTTGACTTGAAAAAATTCATACTCGCATTTATTAAATTTAATCTTTCTACTGTAAAACGTGCAAAATACCAAAAGTACAAAGTCGGAAGTGTAGAAAGTATAATAATGATACAAAGCATAATAATAATGTATAATAATGTTAATAAAATAATGCTAATACCATATATACTGTCAAAATGTGTTGATTGTGTAATATATCTTGAAACATGGTGAAATACACAATCCAACGTCACAGTTGGGACAATAGTACTGTGTTTCCTTGCAGATTTTGTTTTCAGACTGACCAGCTTTTGAACAGCACACTGCACAAGTGCAATTGATACAAGCATCATTTTCGATTTCACTGTGTTTCCATTCCACTGCCTGAAGACAGATTCACTTTGTCATCACTGCTCATATCACTGTCAAGAGCGTGCAACACCTGGGATGCTGGAAAACACTTCTTTACAAGACGCCATTTTGAGGCTAGCAGAAGACGTGTCTGCACCGTTGCCTGGATAACACTCAGGCCTGTCACCTACACAACACGCGCCTATATCGTTTCCAGAGCAATGCTCGCACTTACGCTGTCGCCACTTTTATAGGCCGAGTAATCGCCGAGTCTATCACTTATGCGAGAGGTGTCTGTACTTTTGCTTGAGCGATACTCAGGACTGGCGATTTCACTGTTTTACAGCCCGAGTGATTCTCAGGTCTAATGCTAAGGAGGTTAAGTCACACTCTTGTGACCACAGAGCTAACTTGAAATTTCCCATTAGAAACATGTTGACGAGAACTGACCAATAACCTCTCCAATTCTATTCATCTAATTACTACAAAATAACATCAAATTGAACTTCAAGGTCCCTAAAGTCCCACTCTCCACCACACTACTTGGAAATTTATTCCATGTGGTTCTTCGATTGAAGAATAAACTTTCTAACGTTTGTGTGAAATTTACCTTTAACAAGTTTTGTCTAGTTAACAAGTTAACCAAAAAAAACTTTAATCAGCTCACCTCTTAATCTCCATTTGCTTAAACTGAGAAGGTGCAGCTCCTTCAATTTCTCTTCATTGGTCATAACTACATATTAGTCTTAATCAGTCTAGTCGCTGTGTTCCCCAGCATTGCTCTGTCTTGTTTTATAATATGGAGGCCACATCTGCACACAGTACTCCAGGTGAGGCCCCACCAGTGAGTTATATAACTTCAGCATAACTCCTTTAACTTGTTCTCCACACATCATGCCAGGATGACATCCTGTTAACCTTCCAAAAAAGATTGGCAAGGATTGTTTTCTAATTAAGGAACTGGGTTGGAACAAAAACTCGCGAGCCCTCCAGGAATGACTTTTCCCACCCCTGCTCTATGGCATGATTTGAATCCCAGGGCTTCAGCTCTCTATCTCAAAACTTGGTCCCTTATAAGATTCTTGCAGAGGCTTTAAGATAAATTTATGAGTTTAAGATAAGCAGTCTCGAACTTGCTGCCCACTACAGGGCTGTGGGGGTGCCAGAGTACAGAGCCATCACCAAAGTTGTAGACACAGGGCAGATAAGAGCCATGCATGGGGTGCCAGTCAATTTCAATTTACTTTTGTATCAATGTCTTCACTGAGTACACACTGAGCACTTGCTCAAGTTGTTAGCTGTAATGCAATAAATCATAAATCTTGTACATTCATTAACATCATTACAGAGGTACTTGGATGGCATACAAGCTTAGGCAGATTTGTGGCAGATGAAATTTAATGTCAGTAAATGTAAAATATTACATTTAGGAAGTGAAAATGTTAGATCTGTATACGTAATGGCCGTTCTGAAAATCGAGAGTCATAGTGGTAGTGTTCAGAAACCATTAAAAAGACTAACAGAATGTCAAGTTATATAGAGTGATGTATGGAGTACAAGTCCAAGGAGGTTCTGATCAAGCTTAATAACACACTGGTGAGGCCTCATCTGGAGTACTGTGTGCAGTTTTGGTCTCCAGGCTACAAAAAGGACATAGCAGAGCTAGAAAAGGTCCAGAGAAGAGCAACAGGGTGGATTCCAGGGCTACAGGGGTTGAGTTATGAGGAAAGATTAAAAGAGCTGAGCCTTTACAGTTTAAGCAAAAGAAGATTAAGAGGTGACCTGATTAAAGTGTTTAAAATTATGAAGATAATTAGTCAAGTGGATCGAGACTGTTATTTTAAAATGAATTAATCAAAAACTTGTGGACACAGTTGGAAACTTGTTAAGAGTTTTGCAGAAACATTAAGAAGTTTTTCTTTACACAGAGGACCACATACGCATGGAAAAAGCTACCAAGTAGTGTGGTAGACAGTAGGACTTTATGGACCTTCAAAACTTGACTTGATGTTATTTTGGAAGAATTAAGTGAAAAGGACTGGCAAGCTTTTTTAGGCTGAATGGCCTGTTCTAATCCAGATTGTTCTAATGTTCAAATGTTCTAACATACATATTAAATTAAACACAGGGTAAATAAGAGCAAATTAGAATCAGATTATTAGACTAATGATAATATCATATATCCATTGTATCTCAGATGTGGTGAGATGACAGAGTTAGGAGAGAAAAATGAAAAACTCTAGACAGTATCATTCCCAGAGCAAAGAAAAGTCCAGGCAGTCCACAGTCAGTTTTAAACAAAGTCACAGCTCTGGTGACCTTGGCCAGCCCGCTAACCTCCTTAGCATTACATTTTCTTGTGAAATAACTTATAAAAAGCGTTGCATTTTTTTGACTTGAAAAAATTCATACTCGCATTTATTAAATTTAATCTTTCTACTGTAAAACGTGCAAAATACCAAAAGTACAAAGTCGGAAGTGTAGAAAGTATAATAATGATACAAAGCATAATAATAATGTATAATAATGTTAATAAAATAATGCTAATACCATATATACTGTCAAAATGTGTTGATTGTGTAATATATCTTGAAACATGGTGAAATACACAATCCAACGTCACAGTTGGGACAATAGTACTGTGTTTCCTTGCAGATTTTGTTTTCAGACTGACCAGCTTTTGAACAGCACACTGCACAAGTGCAATTGATACAAGCATCATTTTCGATTTCACTGTGTTTCCATTCCACTGCCTGAAGACAGATTCACTTTGTCATCACTGCTCATATCACTGTCAAGAGCGTGCAACACCTGGGATGCTGGAAAACACTTCTTTACAAGACGCCATTTTGAGGCTAGCAGAAGACGTGTCTGCACCGTTGCCTGGATAACACTCAGGCCTGTCACCTACACAACACGCGCCTATATCGTTTCCAGAGCAATGCTCGGCACTTACGCTGTCGCCACTTTTATAGGCCGAGTAATCGTCGAGTCTATCACTTATGCGAGAGGTGTCTGTACTTTTGCTTGAGCGATACTCAGGACTGGCGCATTTCGTACTGTTTTTACAGCCCGAGTGATTCTCAGGTCTAATGCTAAGGAGGTTAAGTCACACTCTTGTGACCACAGAGCTAACTTGAAATTTCCCATTAGAAACATGTTGACGAGAACTGACCAATAACCTCTCCAATTCTATTCATCTAATTACTACAAAATAACATCAAATTGAACTTCGAAGGTCCCTAAAGTCCCACTCTCCACCACACTACTTGGAAATTTATTCCATGTGGTTCTTCGATTGAAGAATAAACTTTCTAACGTTTGTGTGAAATTTACCTTTAACAAGTTTTGTCTAGTTAACAAGTTAACCAAAAAAAACTTTAATCAGCTCACCTCTTAATCTCCATTTGCTTAAACTGAGAAGGTGCAGCTCCTTCAATTTCTCTTCATTGGTCATAACTACATATTAGTCTTAATCAGTCTAGTCGCTGTGTTCCCCAGCATTGCTCTGTCTTGTTTTATAATATGGAGGCCACATCTGCACACAGTACTCCAGGTGAGGCCCCACCAGTGAGTTATATAACTTCAGCATAACTCCTTTAACTTGTTCTCCACACATCATGCCAGGATGACATCCTGTTAACCTTCCTGATTACTAGTAACAAATCCACTATGACTCAGAGTCCTTTTTATAAGGGTACTTTCAAGTTTCAGACCTCCCATTGTCTGTTCATTTCTTATTTCATATATGCAGTACTTTACATTTATTTTCATTAAGTTTTATCTGCCACAGATATGCCCGAGCCTGTATGCTGTCCAAGTTCATCTGTAATGATTCTGCTGATTCTAGATTATCTGCTAATCCACCCATCTTGGTACCATCTGCAAACTTTAGAAGCTTATCAACTATGGTCTTGTCCAGATTGTTTATGTATATTGTCAAAAAAGCCCAGACACAAATAGACAATGAAACAGCCAAGTCCAAAATCACACACTCTTTCGCCTTGTACAGCACCACACAATGCCCAAATTCACAATAAACTCAGTACTTTACTTCTTTTCTCTATCTTTCTTCTTCTTTTCAGCCGCCTCCACTCTTCTCTCGCAAGCTTCTTCTACCCGACTCTGGCTCCTTGAATGGAGTAAGGTGGTCTTTTTTATACTACACACGGAAGTGCTTCAGGTGCTCTCTGATCACTTTCCAACAACACTTCCGGGTGTGGCAGAAGGGCTGCATGCCAAGGCTCTTCAGGCACCCCTTTTGGTGGCCATGGGCCCCAGCAGGGTTGCCCCTCTCCTGATCACCTGCTTCTCCAGGCCTCCCGGTAGGGCACAGTCCCTAGCCATCTATCACAATAGTAACAATGGCAGCACCCTCAGCACTGTCCCCTGTGTACACCACTTTAAACATCATTTAATTCTGATGAGGTTCCTTAAGCCATCAACCTCCACTTCCTGTGTATGAGCCAATTTTGTACCCATCTACACACAACACCCTGAACTCCCATTTCTTTTAATTTGATGCCCAGCCTCTCATGTGGCACCTTATCAAATGCTTTCTGAAAGTCCAGATAAATAATACCATATGCTTCACTCTAATCCACTCTAATCAGTATGTTGGTATAGCATAACCTCCCTCGTCTGAACCCATGCTGTTTGTTAACTAACACTCCTGTTCATGCAATGTGTTACTTCATCTTTTCCTTGATAATTCCTTCCATAAATTTACCTGTGGTGCACATTAAGCTTAGTAGCCTGAAGTTATATGGATCTATCCGATCACTCTTTTTGTGTAATGGTTTTACAAAAACTGAAAATTTAATTTTCTTTCAAATGAAAGCCATCAGGAAGTAAGATTCAAAGCTGGGGTGTTGGATCTCTGAGGCAGCAATGCTGACAACTGCACAACGTTGCCACTCCGTAACCACAAAGGCTAATTTTACATTTTTATTAAATTATTGCTCAGAACTTATGATGTTATTCTTGGTTGCAACACCTGCAAATTTATTTGTAACTTGGCAATATGAAGTCAGTCAGCATTTTATCAGGCTGCCTCATCTTAAATAGCTATTTTAGTTCAGTTATAAGATCACTGATTAGAATTAGTGGGTGATATTAGAAGTTTCCTAATATGATGCATTTGCTGAGAAAGGGTATTTATTGTTGTTTTATTTAGCATACATACAGCAACAAAACATAAGTGCTTTCTCCAAGAGGCTGGAGTCTGTCCCAGCAGCATCAAGTTCAATGCAGGAACTAATCCTGGATATGACATCCATACAGCACAAGATCCCATTGAACATACCCACCCACTTCAAGTAGTCAAATAACCTAACTGGCAAATAGATAGATAGATAGATAGATAGATAGATAGATAGATAGATAGATAGATAGATAGATAGATAGATAGATAGATAGATAGATAGATAGATAGATACTGTACTTTATTAATCCTCAAGGGGAAATTCACATTCTCCAGCAGCAGCATACTGATAAAAATAATACTAATTAAAGAGCAGTAAAAGAGCAGTGCAAGTTAAAAAATGCAAGGTGGAGAGTGCGAGGCAGGTATAACAGTCTATAATCTTGTAAAGTGTTAATGTTTAACCCCCGGAGTGGAATTGAAGAGTCGCATAGTGTGGGAGAGGAACGATCTTCTCAGTCTGTCAGTGGAGCAGGACGGTGACAGCAGTCTGTCGCTGAAGTTGCTCCTCTGTCTGGAGGTGATACTGTTTAGTGGATGCAGTGGATTCTCCATGATTTACAGGATCCTGCTCAGTGCCCGTCGCTCTGCCACAGATGTCAAACTGTCCAGCTCCGTGCCTACATTAGAGCCTGCCTTCCTCACCAGTTTGTCCAGGCGTGAGGTGTCCTTCTTCTTTATGCTGCCTCCCCAGCACGCCACCTCGTAGAAGAGAGCATTCGCCATAACCGTCTGATAGAACATCTGCAGCATCTTATTGCAGATGTTGAAGGATGCCAGCCTTCTAAGGAAGTATAGTTGGCTCTGTCCTCTCTTGCACAGTGCATCAGTATTGGCAGTCCAGTCCAATTTATCATCCAGCTGCACTCCCAGGTGTATATATAGGTCTCTACCCTCTGCAAACAGTTACCTCTGATAATCACAAAGTCCTGGAGGGGCTTGGTCCTCCTAAAATCCACCACCAGCTCCTTGGTTTTGCTGGTGTTCAGGTGTAGGTGGTTTGAGTCACAACATTTAACAAAGTCCTTGATTAGATTCCTATACTCCTCCTCCTGCCCACTCCTGATGCAGTCCATGAAAGCATTGTCATCAGCAAACTTTTGCACGTGGCAGGACTAAAGTCGTATTGGAAGTCTGATGTATGTGAGCTGAACAGGACCAGAGAAAGTACAGTCCCCTGTGGTGCTCCTGTGCTGCTGACCACAATGTCAGACCTGCAGTTCCCGAGATGCACATACTGAGGCCTGTCTGTAATATAGTCCACGATCCCTGTCACCAAGTATGAATCTACTCCCATCTCTGTCAACCTGTCACTAAGGACCCGAGATTGGATGGTGTTGAAGGCGCTAGAGAAGTCCAGAAACATAATTCTTACAGAACCACTGCCTCTATCCAAGTGGGAGAGGGATCGGTGTAGCATATAGGTGATGGCATTCTCCGCGCCTACCTTCTCCTGGTATGCGAACTGCAGAGGATCGAGGGTGTGGCAGACCTGTGGCCTCAGGTGGTGAAGCAGCAAAATCTTGTGCCCTGTGAACTTTGCAAGAAATTTTAATGGAACGGTAACTAGGATGTTGGGATGGAATAACTAGCTATCCATCCATCCATCCATACCTAAACTACTCATTGTACTTAACTTTTCTGCAGCAGTGGAGTGTGGTGAGGCCAAACAAAGCTGTTTTGCCTTATTGCTTCATATAAAGCTTGAAGTGATATAGGAAATATGGGATGCAAAATCACCTAATAAGACTGCAAGGACCAAGGGGTGATTTAAGCAATACTTGCTTATCTGATGGACCTGACAGAGTGGGAGTTCACTAAACCAACCTGGGAATGAACAGATGAAGATACAGAAGATATAAAAGAGAGATGTCAAGAAATGAAGCTACAGGAAAGATAATAACCTGACCATTGGGAATGTTGATTTTTAGTCTAATCATGTATTTTAACCAATAGTAATTCATGTTATGGACTCCATGGACATCTTGCTCCTCAAACTCAAGACACAACTGACCAGGAAACACCAACTTCAGTCCAACAAAGGTCTCTTTTACTGTTCATTGTACCTTCACCAGAGAACAAATATTCCAAAAGGTATTTGCTCAACACAATTAGACCAGTGAGCCTCTTTTCCTCCTCCACTACTTTCCAGTTCTTTTCTTCCTCAACTGCTGACTGACTCTCCTGGCTGATGTGGAGGAGCTTCTGCATGGGAGATCCTTTAACCTATTCAGTTGACATATTTCAGACCATAGGCATCACCATGAAAGTCTTGTCAATTTAAACAGCAGTGCAGTGTGTTCTGGGAATACAGAACAGAATTCAGAGTATTATGTTTAGGTAGAAAGTGCAGCTTTTGATTCTCATTGGAAAAATGACTTTGATTGGAGATGAGCAAACCCGATGGAGTTTGCGTTGCTATGAGCTTGGCAAACTCAAGGAAATGTTTAGGAACTTTGCCAAACTTAGCAAAATGCACTGAAGTCAACGGGGAAGGAGGAGATGAAGTAGTATTGAGTAGATTATGACAGTGCATAATTTTCTTAGTGTCTCTGAGGGTTTGGGAAACATCTGCCAACTGTGCTAACCACTGTACCAACATGCTTCAAACAACAAAAAAACAGAGGGAATCATAACCACAATAAAGATACAATAAATGGCAACAATCTAGCAAAAAGTAAATATATACAGTGGTGTAAAAAACTATTTGCCCCCTTCCTGATTTCTTATTCTTTTGCATGTTTGTCACACAAAATGTTTCTGATCATCAAACACATTTAACCATTAGTCAAATATAACACAAGTAAACACAAAATGCAGTTTTTAAATGATGGTTTTTATCATTTAGGGAGAAAAAAAATCCAAACCTATATGGCCCTGTGTGAAAAAGTAATTGCCCCCTTGTTAAAAATAACCTAACTGTGGTGTATCACACCTGAGTTCAATTTCCGTAGCCACCCCAGGCCTGATTACTGCCACACCTGTTTCAATCAAGAAATCACTTAAATAGGAGCTGCCTGACACAGAGAAGTAGACCAAAAGCACCTCAAACGCTAGACATCATGCCAAGATCCAAAGAAATTCAGGAACAAATGAGAACAGAAGTAATTGAGATCTATCAGTCTGGTAAAGGTTATAAAGCCATTTCTAAAGCTTTGGGACTCCAGCGAACCACAGTGAGAGCCATTATCCACAAATGGCAAAAACATGGAACAGTGGTGAACCTTCCCAGGAGTGGCCGGCCGACCAAAATTACCCCAAGAGCGCAGAGACGACTCATCCGAGAGGTCACAAAGACCCAGGACAACATCTAAAGAACTGCAGGCCTCACTTGCCTCAATTAAGGTCAGTGTTCACAACTCCACCATAAGAAAGAGACTAGGCAAAAACGGCCTGCATGGCAGATTTCCAAGACGCAAACCATTGTTAAGCAAAAAGAACATTAGGGCTCGTTTCAGTTTTGCTAAGAAACATCTCAATGATTGCCAAGACTTTTGGGAAAATACCTAGTGGACTGATGAGACAAAAGTTGAACTTTTTGGAAGGCAAATGTCCCGTTACATCTTGCGTAAAAGTAACACAGCATTTCAGAAAAAGAACATCATACCAACAGTAAAATATGGTGGTGGTAGTGTGATGGTCTTGGGTTGTTTTGCTGTTTCAGGACCTGGAAGGCTTGCTGTGATAGATGGAACCATGAATACTACTGTCTACCAAAAAATCCTGAAGGATAATGTCCGGCCATCTGTTCGTCAACTCAAGCTGAAGCGATCTTGGGTGCTGCAACAGGACAATGACCCAAAACACAGCAGCAAATCCACCTCTGAATGGCTGAAGAAAAACAAAATGAAGACTTTGGAGTGGCCTAGTCAAAGTTCTGACCTGAATCCAATTGAGATGCTATGGCATGACCTTAAAAAGGCGGTTCATGCTAGAAAACCCTCAAATAAAGCTGAATTACAACAATTCTGCAAAGATGAGTTGGCCAAAATTCCTCCAGAGCGCTGTAAAAGACTCAATGCAAGTTATCGCAAACGCTTGATTGCAGTTATTGCTGCTAAGGGTGGCCCAACCAGTTATTAGGTTCAGGAGGCAATTACTTTTTCACACAGGGCCATGTAGGTTTGGATTTTTTTTTCTCCCTAAATAATAAAAACCATCATTTAAAAACTGCATTTTGTGTTTACTTGTGTTATATTTGACTAATGGTTAAATGTGTTTGATGATCAGAAACATTTTGTGTGACAAACATGCAAAAGACTAAGAAATCAGGAAGGGGGCAAATAGTTTTTCACACTATATACAATATATAAATATATATATTTTAGTTGGGACACCCACTCATTAGTGCCGTCCTTTACAATATAGACTATATAGTATATATTTTAAAGGACGGCACTCATGGGTGGGTGTCCCGACTGAAATGGGGCAAGGTACATTACATGGATGGGACGTCAGCAAGGGGCCTGGTAGCACAAGAAGAAAGTCAGGATCTTCCCTACTTTAGCCTATAATTTGGCAGAAGATGCCAGTCAGGAAGTGGGTACACTTGTGTCCTGGCAGGATTGAACCAAGGACCATATACCCAGCCAGGAGGAAGGACTGAGAACTGGTCAGGGTTACATAGTTCCCTGACACATTATGTGGCAACATCCCCGGGTGTGCCTACAAGGCATGCTGGGAACTGTAGTCCCATGGAGCAGCAGAATGCCCATGCTGAAACAGAAATAAGGGCCAACTGTGTTACTCATGGTGTAGCTAGTCTATTGAGGCTGAATAGACTTAAGCACCTTGAGCATGGGAAAAGAGCTATATGAATAAAGTGTATTATTATTATTATTTATTATTAATAAAATGTACCAGAATCAATTTAGTTGGAGCCACATGACAGCTCTGTGCATGTGTTGCTCCTGATGGCCTTTGCCCTGTAGGCTGACCAGTGTTTTCAGTATTCATGGTTTGAAACAGCAGATGAGTAAAATTGTTCCATTCTAGTCATAGGAGAGGCCATCTTGGAAGTAGAAATCCGGCCTTGTCTGAAGTTCATCCATTCAGCTCTATTCCTGTGGAATGGTTCTTCCAGGTTCTCCCCTACCAAAATGGAGAACAAGACATGCAGAATGGAACCCAATCCATCACAGAGTAATATATGATCTCATACACTTTCCTTGCCCTGAGACAGCACGATTAAAAAATGCCAATCCCTAGAGTGGCAACTAAAGAGAAAAAATAACTAAAAAATCCAGAGTGCAAGTGACCAACATTACTTTCCTACTAACCCCACAAGTACAGATCACACTAATGGAATCAAGGTGATAACTATAATAAAATTATTATTGCAAATAAGTTGTTTCTTATACAAAACTTGTGCTGCAGGGCATCCCCCCACACACTTACGGATCACAAAACAAGACACATCACTGAAAAACAGAAAAACACAAACAACAATTATTGTAACTGAATGGAATGGAAAGTTAATTACACTTCTTGCTTTTCTTTAATGTTCAATTTTCTGAGGGATACACTGAGCCATAGCTTCTTACGGGGAACTTCCTTATACAGGCTTGTCAGGCCCTCTCCCATGTAACACATGAAGTGGAAGAAACCCTTTAGGCTTATTTGGTTCACCGGGTTAACCTGATTTTTCCTGTAGTGGTCATACTTTTCCTCTGGTGATGTTTCTTGACTTTTTTCATCCCTCTCCATCACTGCCCTTCACCCTTTTTGTATGGTCAGTTGCTCCCCTGACAGATTCTATTGGTCATCCGAGTCAGGTGCTCCATGTCAGGTAATACCGAGATTCCTCATACCAGTTCAGTTTATGTCCTTCTTCAATAATGGAGAATGTACAACCCCTGCGGTGGGTTGGCACCCTCCTGGATTGGTTCCTGCCTTGTGCCCTGTGTTGGCTGGGATTGGCTCCAGCAGACCCCCGTGACCCTGTATTCGGATTCAGCGGGTTAGAAAATGGATGGATGGATGGATGTACAACCCCCCAATAAAAATGTCCACACAATGCAATTTTTACACACTGTTCTGGATTGGGGTTGCGCATGAACTCACCCTACATGCTTTTGGGTTTGATAGAAAAAGTGGAATAAAACAAAAAAGGCATAAAGAGAATGGGCAAAACACAGAGACTTGAACCCAGTCTTCTACAGCTTTGATTAGCGTTGTGTCACCCTGTTTTGTCTTGGTAGAGTATTATATTGCTCTACTTTCCCCTTTTGTATTATTAATATGTAGGCTTTGTCAGAATGCCTCAGATCACTCACATCAACTTAGCACTGTTAATCAGGTATTGTACCATATAACTTCTCCCCACTTTCCCTTCTACATGTATAACCTGAGGCAATTAGGTGTAGTAAAAGACAAGCAATTTAAATAATGTATTATTAATAATATTCATAAATAATAACAATTTGAATATTGGCAGCCATGCAACCTGATAAATGCTGATGGGTAGTTTCAGGCGGCACTCAGACTTGTTAGTTACTTAAAATATCTGTAGTTAAGGCATCATTTTTGTTCAGCCTTCTTCAGAACAGGCCGCATACCTGTCTCCATATGGCTGCCAAGCTGCGCTCTTCATTGTGTTGTCCTTTTGAGTTCATGGTGTGTGAGATGGTCTTTCATCAGTTGGTCAGAGAGAGAGTGAGGTAAAGCAAGCAAATTTATAGATTTTCTGTCCAACCCCTACATCCAATAGGTTATCATGGTACTTAAAGGCTTCTGATACAAGACAATTCCAAACAGCCACACTTCAGACCAATGGGGCACAGAATATCTTCACACCAGCCCCCAAAACCATTTGTTAAGGTGAAGCTTGCCATTTAGGCAGTCTGGCTTTCCTGTGGGGGTTGATTTAGAGAGCCCTGCAGAGAATCACTGGCCAAACTTGTTTGAGGCACTTCTCCCAACCCTGTCGTAAAATTCACTATCCTGACTTAGTCCTAGGGAGTAAACATGAATGCTTACTACTAATGAAACACTAATATTACATTGCTTTGCCTAAGTTACAAATAAAGACATACAAAATATTTATCAACTTGTATGCAAAAGTTTCACACCACAACATACCCATTGACTAACATTCACATGAATTCCACAATCGTCTAAAAAGGCAGTTCTCACAGTAGTGCATGAGTTGTAAGATGCCATCTTGATGATTGCCTAGTAGCAGCAGCTGTCTGCCTGTAGAGGAACTGAAGATTAGCATACAGGTGAAACAAAGAAAAAGAAGGTTTATAAGAAAGCAAGGTGAAGTTTCAAAAATGGAAGAATGTTATAATCATATAAGAAGCTATCTATACCACGTCATGGGGGCAGACTTCAGCAGAGTTAAGGAGTGAAGCTTTTCAAATGACCCATCAACATCATCCTCTCATAAAGGTGGACTGTAGAAACGTTCTTTAGCTCAGCAGGCTTGTACATACAGTATGTATCTCCATTCTGGGGCTCAGCTGATGTAACTGAATTTGTTAAAGTGGCTGACATCTAATGGCAGACCACCACCTTGATATTAAAAACTGACCATCCTACTCAACTTTAAGCAGATGAAGAGTCTAAGAGAGTTATAGAGTGGTTACATTGCACTGAGTGGGGCAGTGGCATTGACACTCTGGACTAAAACTTGTGGACTGTAAGGTCTGTGGGTGGGCTTGAGGTTGAAGACCACAACATCACCATTATGCACAAGAAACAGCACCTGCCTTTCATAGTTATGTGTTACAACCATATTGGTTCATATCTTGTGAAAAAGAATTTCCCAGGGCCATATTTTTGTATGGAGGTACATCTGAAGAATGACATAAAATTGTCAAATCAACTTGTTTCAATTCATGGCTGTTGAGGTCTTGGGTAGCTCTGGGTCTTTGCAGGACTCACCAACACAAATGAATTGACTGATTTAGCTTCACCAAATAATCTAAGTTGTAAGTCCCTGGGAATGAACAAGGAAGCTGGAGAAAAGTCCACAGACATTGGCCCAAAACACTAGTTGCAGGAGGCAAAAACGTTCCCGTTGTTGCCACCATATCTTCCTCCTCTTTGAAGATCACAAGGCATTTTCTGTGAAAAACTTAAATATGGAAGAATGACCATATAGTGAAGCATTTCCGACACCTAACGATTACAAGCTCCAGCATCTCAGTATCTGATCAATACCTCATTGACTTGAACGTGTCTCATTGAGATTGTTACGGGGCAGTTGGTGAGAGCACAACCCTTAGATGACACTTCAGAATCAACTTGCTGATTGTGATTAAGGCACATGGATATAAAATAGATAGATGGCTCTACCAGGTAGAACACTGGCAGCCATAGCAGTGTACCTTCCTTACTCACGTTACAGAAATTTCCACATAAATCTAAGAATAGTAATGCATCAAATGGTTTTTGTGCAATAACAGAACTTCTTGTTTTTGCATTCATTAATTGCACTGTGGTTTGTGGTTAGATCTACCATGCAACTTAATAAGTAACGCCTCAAATGCATTTGACTTTATAAAGTCACCCAATGTACGACGCAGAGACACTGAGAAGCAAAGACATGGAAAGTGCATCCTGGGGTGCTGTATGCATCATCTGCCTCGCAGTGGCAGGTAAGCTGACTGGAAAATTAGAAAGATGTCAAAAAAGGTGTCCTATCCTGTTCTGACATGACTGGATTTTATTTTAAAATCAGCTTAATAATATGTACATACAACTGCTTTGTTTATGAGTAGGTCATGTCAATGTTATCAATCCATCAATTTTCAAAACCATTGTATTCAATATAGGTCCTGTTTAAAATTGGCCTAATTTTCTTCAGATGGTCAAGTTTTAACTCTCTGCCTTTGTTCATTTCTAGCAGGTGCTTTTGAAGACACGATCATCAATGGGAATGAAGCGAAACCCCACAGTCGACCCTACATGGTACACCTGCGTATAACAAGAGAGGCAAAAGCATTCAGTTGTGGAGGGTTCCTCATTCACCCAAGTTTTATCCTGACAGCCGCCCACTGCAAAGGACAGTAAGTTTCCCTCACTGATGTCGGTAACTTCCAATCTGAGTAACTCCCAATCCACACTTAATTAATTAACTAAAAATGAGCAGATGGTTCAGTTCAAGGTGGTGTTATTATTACTTAAAACAAATCCTTGGTGCCAAAACCAGAGAAGAAATATACAAATGAAACAGGCAGACTCGTGACTGTGTGTTAGTGTGTGTGTGTGTGAAAGAGATCAGAGTATATATATTGTAATAAAAAGACAAGAATCGTTGCAAGTTTTGGGGTTTTTAGCCCCGTATACTGTAACAGAAAATTAGTCAGTCGTTTCAAATACAAGAAAGCAAAAGACACTGAGGGGAGAAAGGACGGACATTTTATGGAGGCAGACTGGAGATTGATGTGAAGGATGCTGGGTAGTTGTGATGGATTCTGGGATTGTGATGTCATCAAGGGTCAACAGAGGGGTTAAATAGACCCGGAAGTGTGTGCTTCCTATAGCCGTCCGGGCATTGTTTACGGCTGTGAGACTTCGGACTTTCTGAAGAAGGAAAGAAAGACAAGTTAGTACACTGTCGTTGACCCCTCGCGGGACATTTTCCGAAGCAAACCGGGTTGATCCGCTGTTCCCTAAGCACTTATGCGTGACAATATATATATATATATATATATATATATATATCCATCCATTTTCCAACCCGCTGAATCCGAACACAGGGTCACAGGGGTCTGCTGGAGCTAATCCCAGCGAACAAGGGAGGAACCAATCCTGGGCAGGGTGCCAACCCACCGCAGCACACACATACCCACCCACATGGGCCAATTTAGAATCGCCAATCCACCTAACCGGCATGTCTTTGGACAGAAACCGGAGCGCCCGGAGGAAACCCACGCAGACACGGGGAGAAAAATGCAAACTCCATGCAGGGAGGACTCGGGAAGCGAACCTGGGTCTCCTAACTGTGAGGCAGCAGCGCTACCACTGCGCCACCGTGCCGCCCATATATATATATATATATATATATGTTATATATGCTCTAGAGAGGAGAGGAATGCAAGTCAGTAGGAACAAGACAGAATACGTGTGTGTAAATGAGAGGGAGGTCAGTGGAATGGTGAGGATAAAGGGAGTGGAGTTGGCGAAGGTGGATGAGTTTAATTACTTGGGATCAACAGTACAGAGTAATGGGGATTGTGGAAGAGAAGTGAAAAAGAGAGTGCAAGCAGGGTGGAATGGGGGGAGAAGAGTGTCAGGAGTAATTTGTGACAGACGGGTATCCGCAAGAGTGAAAGGAAGGTCTACAGGATGGTAGTGAGACCAGCTGTGTTATATGGGTTGGAGACGGTGGTACTGATCAGAAAGTAGGAGACAGAGCTGCAGGTGACAGAGTTAAAGACGCTAAGATTTGCATTGGGTGTGACGAGGATGGATAGGATTAGAAATGAAGACATAAGAGGGTCAGCTCAAGTTGGACGGTTGGGAGACAAAGTCAGAGAGGCGAGATTGCGTTGGTTTGGACATGTGCAGAGGAGAGATGCTGAGTATATTGGGAGAAGGATGGTAAGGATAGAGCTGCCAGGGAAGAGGAAAATAGAAAGGCCTGAAAGAAGGTTTATGGATGTGGTGAGAGAGGACATGCAGGTGATGGATGTGACGGAACAAGATGCAGAGGACAGAAAGATATGGAAGAAGATGATCTGCTGTGGTAACTCCTAATGGGAGCAGCAGAAAGAAGAAGAAGTTACTGCTATCTATCTATCTATCTATCTATCTATCTATCTATCTATCTATCTATCTATCTATCTATCTATCTATCTATCTACAGTGCCTATAAAAAGCATTCACCTCTTGAAACTTCCATCCATCCATTTTCCAACCCGCTGAATCCGAACACAGGGTCACGGGGGTCTGCTGGAGCCAATCCCAGCCAACACAGGGCACAAGGCAGGAACCAATCCTAGGCAGGGTGCCCACCAACCCACCGCAGCCTCTTGAAACTTTTTACATTTTATTTTTATTCAGCATTAAATTACAGTGGATTTAGTTTGGCTTTTTTGACACTGATCAACAGAAAAAGGAGTATTTAAAATCAAAATGAAAACGGATTTCTGAAAACAGACTAAATTAACTACAAACTTAAAACACAAAATAGTTGGTCACATAAGTTTTCACTGCCTTCAAGTCAGTATTTAGAAGAGGGCAGTCATGATAGCCTTAAGTCTGTGTGCAAAGGTCTCTCTCAGCTTTGTACATCTGCACTCTGCCATTTTTGCCCTTCTTCTTTTCAAACCAACTCAAGCTCTGTCAGAATGGTGACTGTATGGCATGATAATTGTGAGTGAAGAGCCTTTTTAAAATCCAGTCACAAATTCTCAATAGGATTTTTCATAAGTCACTTGGTGGTCTCCATCACTCGTGTTCTTCCTTGCAATCCCTCAGTTTTGTGGATGCCCTGACTCCTTCTATTTCTAAATGTTTGATTTACCTGAACTCCAAGGGATATTTAGTGACTTGGACCTTTTCCTGTCTCCATCTCCTGACTTGTGCCTTTCAATCGAGTTGACTTCATTGTATAGGGTAGGCCACCATACAGACTGGTCACAAGTAGTTCCACTTTTAGGTGCATTTATACCACAATCCACTGAAACCTAAGACAGGTGACCTCCATTGAACTCATTTTGGGAGTATCTGATGGTTGATAGTTGTCAAAGGTAGAGGTGAGAACAAGGATGATGAGGATGGATGACATGATAATAGCTCTAGCTAGCCATAATGCCTCAACAACAGTCAGAAGAGCATTTTTAGTGGAATGGCCTGTCTTGAAGACTCACTGGTTTGGATTGAGCCATGTGTTCTGTAGTAGGAAAGAAAAGACTAGGCTAGAGACAGTATATTTGTGCATTTTGGAGAGAAAGGACAGGTAGACTGGTCTATAATTGCCTAATTGAGATGAGTTGTTTGTCAGCTTTTTCAGAAGTGGTTATAAGGGCCTTTGAACACAGCAGAAAAGGTGTCCATGCTGAGTAGGGTGTTGATATCACGTGTAACCAGAAATGAGCAAGGGGTTGTGAGGGGATGGGGCCAAGTAGACAGGTAGTGGGGTGACTAGAGAAGAGATTGCAAGTATCAGTGCTGGAGAGGGGTGAGAAAGTGGAGAATATTGTGCTGTGTTTGGGAGTGAGCAAACTGACGAGCAGGGTGAGAAGAATTGACCAATGAATACAACCAGGAAAAAGGGTAACAAAGTCCTTAACAATGAAGGAGGTTGAAAGTGAAGGTTTTGGAGGGTTGAGGAGAGTGGTGAAGGCACGCAACAAGCTACAAGGTTCAGTAGTGTTGCTAATCCTGTTCTGAAAGAACCTTACTTTAGCGTTGGTGGTAGCAGAGAAGAAGAAAGATAGAAGAGAGCAACACTTTGATACTTACCTACGTCAGTCTGGGTCTTTGACTTCCTCCATTTCCTTTCAGCTGTCCTAAGTTTGATATATGGGCTGTTTAGAGCTTCAGATAGCCATGTGCTGGAGGGTCCTTCACATGCAGGCCAGAGACTTTCCAAAATTTAAATCTCCTTTGTAATCGGTAGGGGGTGCCACCAAGCCCCCTGAGACACCCAACATAGTAACAGGTTCAAATATTGTCCCTTTTATTTATAACATTGCCTTGACAATCAGAAGATCAAAGTATGACACACACAGAAGTACAAATCCTCCTCTCTCCTTCCACTCCTCCAAAGAGTTTTGTCCTCTGCCTCCTGACTCTGACTCCCCGGGTAAAGCAGAGCGGCTCCTTTTAAACTGAACCCAGGAGTACTTCTTGTGTCAGTGTATAGTCTGTTGGAAGCTCTTCTGGGTCAAGTGGAAGTCTGCAAGAGTGGGGACCATGAATCCCCACTAGTGGTACCTGTGGAAGCCAACTGAGCTTCTCCAAGCAATTTACCGTATTGGGGAAACAAACTGTCTGAGACGATTGCCAGCTCCTGTTTCTCCATTATACTGGCCTTTCTTTGTGTGCCTCCAATAGGCTAACCTTCTTTCCTTGTGAGAAAACTTGCCATATCCTGGCTGGTAAGCCTACCAATGCACCCCATCCATTACAATTTACTGAATCGCATGGAGAGCAGTATGTATAATCAAATATATTCATTATCTAGCTAGTGTAATCTATATGTGGGAGACTGAACAGTCCATTGCAGGACACCTTCATGCATTTGTGGAAAATATAAAATGAACAAATAAATACATTACGTTGGAAACTTGCAAAATTCACACATTTAAGGCCAAGGCAGATGTCAAACCCAGAAGCTGTGAGGCAGACACATTTACCACCTTTCAGTATGTATCATCCATCCATCCATTATCCATCCCACTATATCCTAACTACAGGGTCACGGGGGTCTACTGGAGCCAACCCCAGCCAACACAGGGTGCAAGGCAGGAAATAAACCCCGGGCAGGGTGCCAGCCCAACACAGGGCACACACACACACACCAAGCACACACTAGGGACAATTTAGAATCGTCAATGCACCTAACCTGCATGTGTATGGACTGTGGGAGGAAACCGGAGTGCCCGGAGGAAACGGGCCACGGGGAGAACATGCAAACTCCACACAGGGAGTACCCAGGAAGCGAAACCGGGTCTCCTAACTGCGAGGCAGCAGCGCTACCCACTGCGCCACCGTGCCGCCCCCAGTATGTATCAGTTACACCTAAAATATACTCATAAATTCCCCAATTGTGGTCACATGTGAACAAAAGACTGACTTAAAATTCCATGGAAGTAGACAAATTATTTTTGTGATCTCTCTGGAAGAGAGCATTAACTTCTATTGAAATTAGTTGTTAAAAACAGCAGTCAAGAGAAAAATACAACAGGAAATGCCCAGCTATGTTTGGAGCATTTAGTCATAAAGAAACTAAAATTCTGTGAAAGAAAAGGGTGTTAAAGGTGCTAGTTTTAATGCAGAAAGTGTATGGGTTTCAGGAAGGACATGAGATAACCTCTTAGAAGAAACTGGTGACCACAGTAACATCTAGCCTCTCTGTTTGTTTTTTCTTCAGCTGATTTAGAGCAACAGGATGTCTTTTATTCTTCATTAATTTGCAGGCTTCCAAATTTCTTTAGCCATTTTCAAGTTTTTGAGTTAATTGTCCCAGAATCAACCAACCGAGTAGAGACATTCACTTTAACATACAGTACATGCATTTTATTTTTTCATCAGAAAAATACTGAGCTTTTCTGAAAAACTGCCCCCCTCCGACCTTCAGTCCTGTACACCTGCACCTCTTGATATATCTTTCGTTCTACAAAGTGTCTAAGTTTTAATTAATTTTTAACCCTTTAAACTCAGCCCCTTTCTTTTGGACCCGCAGGTGGGACCGAACAATAATGAAAATGATACAAAAAAAAAACTCTATAAATTGATTACTTTCTCCATTGCTCTAATTAAAGTGCATTGTTTTGCCATTAAAATGCCATATTGCATACCCCAATACCACATTGCAATGTTTTTCTTTCTTCCCTCAAAGATGGCTGAATAGTTGTATCACAGCCATGATTTCTAGTTGGTGTGACTAAAATGTACGCAAATCCCTTTAAATGAAAGTCTGCAATGTGCACTTTAATCACATCTGAATTGTTTGATTTGTAAATTTACACCATGGAGTAGAGGACTAAGTCAAGGATAAATACTGTATGTCTTGTTTTCAAACATTATAGAGGGCACTGTATAGCCTACATCATTTTTCAGCTGTTATTTAAAAGATAATATCTGGCAAATTAATTACATTTAAGAAAAATCACAAGTCTTTTACAAGCAAGTGAACAAATGTTCACTACTGAATGTATGCAGACAGCTGTGACAGACTGGTGCCCTGCCCAGGTGTTCTTCTGGCCTTGCATCCAATGCTTGCTGAGATAGGCTCCAGAAAAATGGATGGATGGATACAGAGTCCACCCATCCATTATCCAACCCACTATATCCTAACATAAGGTCACAGGGGTCTGCTGGAGCCAATCCCAGCCAACACAGGGCGCAAGCAGGAAACAAACCCCCGGCAGGGCACCAGCTCCCTGCTGAACACACATACACCCACATTAGGGACAATTTAGAATTGCCAATGCACCTAACCTGCATGTCTTTGGACTGTGGGAGGAAACCAGAGCACCCGGAGGAAACCCACTCAGACACGGGTCAAACATGCAAACTCCACGCAGGGAGGACCCGGGAAGCAAACCCAGGTCTCCTAACTGCAAGGCAGCAGCACTACCCACTGTGCTACCGTGAAGCCCTAAATACAGAGTGTATGAGACAAGGTGTCAGTATGTATTATACGCATTTCAGTATATTGTGTATGTGCCTTAGTGTAGAGTACATAAGACATAATAATATTGGTATACAAAGCATGCACTTCAGTGTATAATATACTGCATATGGTTCACTATATGGCAGACATGGCTCAGTTTAGAGTAGAAGTGGCTCATTATACAGCTGGGATGCCATACTCCGATCCTGAAGGGCTGATGGGAAGGCAGGTTTTTATTCCAGCCACTGTCTTAATGAGTAGCCAGTTATCCCGTCTAATGGAACAGACATGTTTTGCTGTCATTTTAATTGATCCCTCAAGATCTCAGTTTGACGCCCCTGCTATACAGTGTTTACATTTCAGTATATAGCATGTATATAATTAAAAAGGAATAAAGGCCTGGAGACCATCTTCTTCTTCTTTCGGCTGCTACAATTAGGAGTTGCCACAGTGGATCATCTTTTTCCATATCTTTCTATCCTCTGCATCTTGCTCTGTCACACCCATCACCTGCATGTCCTCTTTCACCACATCCATAAACCTTCGTTTAGGCCTTCCTCTTTTCCTCTTCCCTGGCAGCTCTATCTTTAACATCCTTCTCCCAATATACCCAGCATCTCTCCTCTGCACATGTCCAAACCAATACAATCTCGCCTCTCTGACTTTGTCTCTTAACCGTCCAACTTGAGCTGACCCTCTAATGTCCTCATTTCTAATCCTCTCACACTTAATGCAAATCTTAGCATCTTTAACTCTGTCACCTCCAGCTCTGTCTCCTGCTTTCTGGTCAGTGCCACCGTCTCCAGCCCATATAACATAGCTGGTCTCACTACCGTCCTGACACGCTTCTCCACCCACTCCACTCTGCCTGCACTCTCTTTCTCACCTCTCTTATCAAACTTTAAATAGGGAAGTCAGAAATGTGTTAAGTAACTTCCAGGACCCTCCTGAACTTTTCTCACTCCAGACGTGCCACGTGTAAATGCAATTAATGGTTATATTCTTGAATAAAAGCACACGTGTTTATTTGATATTTGGACATTATACATTTCACATCGTTATTAGTATAACATGGAAAACATTTCTACTTTAGGTATGTGTTTAGCATTTCTTGCCTCACATTTCCTTTCCTCCTTAATTTACCCAGATCTTTGTAGACACGGAACACACATGAAATGTATGTATTCCAAATAACGATATACTGTATTATTTACCCAATACAACTCCAGGAACCTCACATGCTGATAAGGAGCTTGATAAGGCTTGAGCTTGGAGATTTGTGCTCTGGTGGTGTGGGGTGGTTGCGACAGCAGGCCGCTTGTTGCTTGTGCTGATTAACACATTTACAACACAAAAGATGCTGATAGAGAGGTGTAAAGGGATTTAAGGTGGGCCAGGATTACAAGTTTTTTGTTGGCTTTGGTAATTCTAGTCTTTAAAGTGTGAATGAGTGACTTTCATTAAGCAACTTCTCACCTCCGTTACTAAATGGAGCAATGCTCTGCTATCAAGAATTTTTATTATATTTTATCCACTTAAACAGAAGTGTGTGCCTTTGTATTATAATAATAATTATTTACATTTATATAGTGCTTATCTCACTACTCAAAGTGCTTAACGTAGTGAGTGGGGAGCCACTTCAACCAACACCAATGTGCAGCATCCACATGGCAGCCATTTATGTACCAGTACACTCACCACACAATAGCTATGAGGTGATGAAGGGGTAACAGAGATAGGCAATTAGAGACAGGGGATGACTAGGGGGTCAGAATGACCAGGCCATAGTGGACAATTTAGCCAGGACATTCTACTCTTTTTTGAAGGATGCCCAGGGATCTTTTATGATCAAAGGACTCACCTGTCTCATCTAATGGATGGCGCCATTTTTACAGTGCAGTGTCCCCGTCACTGTATTGGGGCATTGGGATCCACACACACACCTGCTGGCATCACCAACACCTCTTCCAGCAGCATCCCAAGCTTTTCTTGGATGATCTTCCATCTAAGTACTGGCTGGACCCCAACATGCTAAGCTTCAGGTGGATTACATGTTCTGAAGTGCCTGTGGTATGGCTGCTGGTATGTTAGTTTGTATCTTGCAGTTACCCTTTTGGAATCTCTGCCAGTGCTTTGAGTGTGTCTTCAGTGAAGAGCACTACATAAGAATAAACTGAGCTGAATGGAATACTGCACCCCATTGTGTCCTGTGTGAAATGGTGATCAATCAAAACAACTGACTCCGTAGTAGTCCAATTTATTGTACAATTCTTACACAGAACCATTGAGCTTATTGCATATTATTTGGAACCTTAGTACAATTGTGATTTGAACAGGCCAGTTAACTCAACAAAACTCAAGCTGTTTACCTTAGATATTTATGTGCACAAAGCGGGGTCCTTCCAGGCTCTGAGAAGGTAAGCAATACAACCCTGGGACAATTGGGGATACTGTCGCTCACACCCCTCATCTTTCCAATCACAACTCTGAAGGACTACAGCCAGACGGCGCCTGACCACGGCGCTGCAAACGTCCCAAGACACATTCATTCCCAGGTCAGATATATCTTCTTATATAATACATTACCATTGTTGTCTGTTTGTCTGTCCAGGATTTTAAATCACCTGTAACTCGCAAATCATTTCACCTATTGGCCTGAAATTTGGTGCACATTGTAGAACATGACCCGGACACAGACAGGCAGACATGTTAGTATTACCCCACACACGTTTATTGTGGTCTTCCATCCTTCACAACAAGTACTCACAAGCTCCCAATACCCCTCAGTCCAGGCCAACACAATGCCTTCTCTCTCTTTCCTTCAGACCACCTCCTTCTCTCCTCCAGAGACCTTGTCCACTCTTCCACCCGACTCAAGTCCAACTCTGAAGGAAGGCGGCCCCTTTAAATAAACACCCAGATGTGCTCCAGGTGTGTTCCCGGCAATCTTCCACCGACACGCCCCAGTGTGGCGGAAGTGCCAGCTGTCTCCCCGGAAGCACTCCGGGTGTCCCTGTTCCTCTTCCCTCCAGCACTTCCTGGTGTGACGGAAGTGCTGAGGTCCAGGGTCCTCCAGTATTGAGGTCCCCCGGCAGTGACCACTGGCCCCTACAGGGTCGAGCTTCCCAGCTCTTTACCCACGGCCCCCAGGGCGGTCGCCCCCTCAAGGTCTGGAGGAGTCACAAGCCCTCCTCCGGTCTTCTTGGGTGTCCTGGCTGGGTACCACCCCCATCCGGGTACCACAACATATACTATGTGACGTCTACTATTTGCTGTCAGGGTGATGATTGACCTCCAAGGTTATTCCTCATTTTATTTTTATTTTATATTACTGTAGAATCAACTCTCTGCAGCGGGCAGCAGGGTGGTGAATACGTACGGGCGTCATTCTCATTCCCTACTACCTTTGTCATCACTTCCCCTACCTCTTCATATCTTAAATCATTCTTGAGGCAGATTGAAGACTGAAGTGCCAGCTTAAGGTAAAAATTAAGGAAAACGTACCAAAGTACTAAGTAACACTGACTTAATCAGTTTTAACGCGAAAAGATGACAACGAAAGAAGAGAAGCAGCGGGCCGCTAGGATGGAGAACTGAAGAGCTGCTCAGGAAGCAGCAAGTGCATCAACCTCTGAGCGAATGAATGCTAAACAGAGACAGAGAAAGAGAATGAAAACTAGGAATGCTCAAGTCAAGTGTATTCACTGCACATTATCTTGCAGTGCGCTGTTACTGGTATATATATATATGCCTCACCTGATTCTTTCTCATCAACAGGAGAATTGTTGCCTACCTGGGGGTTCATAATCTCAAAAAAATGGAGAATACCTGGCAGGTCATACCGGTGAAGACAATGATTAGAGGATGCTACAATCCTAACACTCATGAAAATGACATTATGCTTCTGAAGGTGAGTGTCCTGGTTCCCATTTACTCAAGGACCTCTTGGTCTTTCAGTTGTGTTCTCCTAAAGCAGCATGTAGTCCTTAGCCCCAAGTTTGTGCCTTCCATTTGTATATTTGAGGTTTCTAATTCACAACACTATATAAATCAGCATTCATCACATGTTGCTGACCAAACCTTTGGACACAGTGGCTAAGTGTGGAAATGTTTCAGCCAACTGGAGCCCCTAAACCAGCCAATGGGAAAAATAGGATTTTGAAAGAGGCAATTTTTTAGGTTACCCAGGTCACCTGAGTAGCATGCCTATAGCCAGTGAAGAGCCATGCCTCAAAACATTCCATATTGTTATTTGGATTGCTCAAGCAGTTTATTTTATTTTGTCGTCATTGTTTTTACACTCCCATGCTTCTTTAGCAACATTGTGTAGAGTATGCATGCCACCAGTCGACTTTGATATAGAGCAGGAATCAGCAATGTGGTTCATAGTCTGGTCTCCCCACACTAACATTTATCAATAGTACTGGGGTGCCACTGGAAAGAATTTGGTTAGCTCAGGCCTTGTCTATTGTGAAAACAACTAAGTAGAGGTCAAAGGCCAAGTGGGAGTGCAAAGGCTGGCACATGGAGTAAAGGGTCATCCACTAGATGGTGGTTGATCACAAATGTTAATCATCAGTTCTCCATCCAGTGTTCTTATACATCAGTAGGTCTTATATCTGTCCATAGTGGATGGCAAGATATAAAGTGATGTCAAGAAGGTTATACTGCATCATTACAGAGCCATCATTTTAGATGTTTTTTGACTTTGTTTAACAAGTGATAGGCTGCTGCCTTTCTATGTAATGCGGGAGGAGAAATATTAGATAGCACAGAGAGCCAGGGAAGTTGGGTTGATCGCAGCACGCCTAAAATGATGTGACTCATGGTATTCAGCTGTGTGTCTACCCGCTTTGCATGTGCTGATCTAGCCCATAGGGGGCAGCAGTGCTCAGCCACTGAGTAGCCTGGAGCCGAAGCCGAGGTATGCAGGGTTGCTTTGTCTGCACCCCATGTGGCACCTGCAAATTTTGTGAGCAGGTTACTGCGATACTTCAGCCTTTCTGCATTTTCACAGAGATGCTTCATGAATGACAGTGTTTGGACAAGCATAGTGCTAAGACAGATGGGATATGGATCATATTTCAGTTTGTTTTGTTTGTAGACATTAAGCTCATTAGCTGTTTTAGCATTATGCAGATGATGGATGAAACAGTTTTCTTGACATCAACAGTAATCCACCATGTTCTAGCAGTGATTAGACACAAGCAACAGTAAAGTGGTGGTCACTGATGAGCCTTGCTGGCAGGGCCGGATCAAGATGAAATTGGGCCTGATGCTGCAGCACAAAAAAGGCCTATTTGTTCTCGGCATTGGTGCTTCTGCATTCAACACTCACCGTACATACGCACCCAGACCGACCATGGAGCCTTAAATGCTTGTAACTCAACCAGCCAGCCTTTATTGAACATGAATAATAATAACGACGTAGTATCGTAACAACTCCAGATTAACATCAAACTATGTAACATCAACATTCAATAGCAATTGTCTGAAAAGTGCACTTAATGCAGAAAACCTAACAATGAAATACACAAAATTTCACAATTCTCTTACGAATCAGAGTAAGAAAACATGAATTTGCAGAGACATTGGGTCAAAGTGACTCAGTTCAGGCTCTTGAGGGTAAAAATTTGTCCACAATTTAAATTTCATAATAGACCAGAATCTTGTCGAGGATTTAAAAAATTGTAAACATCCATGCTGGGCCCGCGGGCCGGCTTTTAGTTTTACCTTTACAGATAACCGTTTAAATAGCCATTGATTTTTACTGTACAACTAACTTTCAAGATGGCACTTACCGAACAATAATAAAGTGGCAAGAATCCCCAAGATATTGCAAAAATCGCAGCTAAATTACTAAGTAAACTGTTTAAAGTAAAATTGAAAGCATTAACTTGAAATCTTCAGTTAACAATAAACACAACGACGTTATAGTTACATCACAGCGCAAAGAACAATAGTAACTTTATAATAAGTAACGCTGTGTCTAGGCGTCCGAAAGTTGGACTCCAAATTTCATTCTAAGAATTATTTTGAGGTTAATATAGCAAAGGGAAACTGTTCAGCTTCCGGAAAATTCTCGTCTGTTTTCATCTGGGCCTATTTCAGGAATGGGCCTAATGCTGCAGCATCAATAGCACCCACCTTAATCCGGCCCTGCCATCTGGTCCATCTTTAATTATGTACAATGTCAGTTTTGATCCCCAGTGGGCTGGAGCCACTAACTTACATTCCTATTGCTGTTTTCTTTGGATGTCAGTTTATCCTTCGTAATAATTTCCATCTTCATTTTAAGTTCTTGCCCACAAACCTGGTTTGAGGGGCTGCATTTTAAAATATGCTTGGCTCCTGTCTTGATCCTGTCTTGGGTTCAGTTGATTGGTCATTTGTCATTTAAGGTGAGCTCAACTTCAATGGTAGGGAAGAATGAGTGCTAGGGACTGGAGAACAGAGCCACAGACAGTTTCATTAGAATATTATGATCTCCCTAACAATTCTGATATGGTGTTTGAAGCAAAGCAAGCAATACCCAATAGGTAGGATAAAAAAAAAATGCATATGATGCTACTTACCACAAAGAAGAGTGGTGATGCACTACTGCTTTTAAGCCCCCATTCTCCTCCTTCAAATGGCACACACGCTCCACGTCACGTTCATGTTGACTAACTCAGTGTGCTCTTCACTGCTCCTACATGTTAAAGACTTGCATGCTCAGTTCATCTGTCAGTCTGAATTGGTCCAGAAGGAGTCCATGTGGCTGCTGTGTCCTACAATCTATTGTAATGTCTACTAGAGCTCCTTCTTACCATTCACCTGATGTTGTTCTGAATTTTCTCCAGCTCCCCGGTAATTCTGTAATGTAATACAACTGATTTACAAAATTGCTATGTTAATGGTTGGATTACCATATTGCTTTATCCAACAGATAGAACTTTATTTGTCCCCAGGGGGAAATTTGGCTTTATAAAATAAACTCTTTAAATAAATTAAATATATTGATAAATAAATAAATATGCACATACACTCTGAATAAATACCAGAATGACTAAAAGGGAAGAAAATTAAAAGAAAGAAAACTTCTGACTTGGCAGTTCCAGTACCAGTGAGGCATTATGCAGGCATATTGCTGTTGGTATAAAGGACCCCCCATTAGCATTTCTTGACACACTTCTGCTGAATAATTTGTTGTCCTCAGTGTGTCAGAGAGACATTCATAATGGCACTCAGTTTTTGTTTTATTCATCTCCTTTGCTATGACCTCTCATAACAGAGCCTGAAGTGTTAATTAATTAAGGCCTCTCTTGAAGTGATGTTACCAGCCCAGCACACCACAGCATAGAAAATCACACTAACCATCACAAGAGTTATAGGAGATGTGAATGATGTCACTTCAGACATTAAAGGAACACAGTCTCTTTAGCAAAAAAAGCCTGCTCTGCCCTTTCTTATATAGCTCCTCTGTGTCCTGAGACCTGTCCAACACCAAGTACTTGTAGAAATGGACCACCTCTACGTCCACACCCTGAACAGTGACCAGACATAGAGGCTCTTTGGTGTGTTGAAAGTCAATAAGCAGTTCCTTAGTTTTGCTGAAGTTAAGTTGCAGACAGTTCTCTTTGCACCAAGAAACAGAAGTTCTCCACCTGACTCTTATCTTCTGTCTCATCCCCCTTATCAATATGTCCCATAAGTGCAGAATCACCTGAGAATTTGAATTTTAATCCACTTCTAATCTTATATAACAGCTCCAGTTGATTCAAATCTCTGCTATAAGAGTCAGTACATGAACCAGCAACAGCGAACACGTAACACCCATCCTGCTTTGCCTTCACTGGCTCTCTGTGTCTTACAAGATCGAAAATAAAATTCTATTAATAACATACAAAGCTTCAAATGGCCTTACACCGGACTACATCAGTGACCTTCTCTGTCACTCTGCTCCTGTTCGCCCATTAAGGCCCTCTAATTCTGGCCATCTTGTTGTGCCCCACACTAACCTGCACTCTGTGGGTGACAAGGCCTTCAGCTCCACAGCACCCAGACTTTGGAATGACCTCCCAAAATTAATGAGATCAGCCGACTCCATTCATTCTTTTAAAAAACAACATAAAACAAATCTATTCAAAAAAGCTCTTAACGTAACATCCTGCCTTTTCTTTCAGTTGACCTCTATCAGCTCCAATGCTCAGGATAATTTGTGTGTGTGTTATTTGTTTAGGCTTTTTTTCTACTATTGAATTTAGTATTTTACCCTGGTTTATTGCCTTTTATTCTATTTAATGCTTTGTATATCCTGTGTGTATCTGCTTTAGTGTTCTATGCAGAAAATATTTGAATCCAATGTTACATACTACATACCCTACACTTCTTTCTGAGAAAGAAAGAAAGGATGGGAAAGGTGCTAAATAGTCAGTCAGTGTCCAACATGCTATATCCTAACACAGGGTTACAGGAGCCAATCCCAGCCAGCACAGGAACAAACCCCAGGCAGGATGCCAGCCCACCACAGGGCACACACACACAGCACAATTTAGGATCACCAATGCACCTAACCTGCATGTCCTTGGACTGTGGGGGGAAACTCACACAAACACGAGAAGAACATGCAAACTTCACACAGGGAGGACCCGGGAAGCGAACCCAGGTCTCCTTACTGCAATGCAACAATGCTACCACTGCACCACCATGCTGCCAGACATGACTGTTCCTTGTGATACTCCAGTGTTGCTCAAATCAGATCAGAAACATAGTGCTTGTGTCTCACAAACTGATAGCTCATTATCCAGAACTCCATAGGCTCATCCACCTGCATATCTCTCAGCTTACTCCATAACAGGGATGGTTGGATGGTACTGAAATCATTCATCCATCCATCCATCCTCTTCTGCTTATCCGAGGTCGGGTCGCGGGGGCAGCAGCTTAAGCAGAGAGGCTCAGACTTCCCTCTCCCCGGCCACTTCTTCCAGCTCTTCCGGGAGAATCCCAAGGCGTTCCCAGGCCAGCCGGGAGACATTGTCCCTCCAGCGTGTCCTGGTTCTTCCCCAGGGCCTCCTCCCGGTTGAACGTGCCCGGAACACCTCACCAGGGAGGCGTCCAGGAGGCATCCTGATCAGATGCCCGAACCACCTCATCTGACTCCTCTCGATGCGGAGGAGCAGCGGCTCTACTCTGAGCCCCTCCCGGATGACTGAGCTTCTCACCCTATCTTTAAGGGAAAGCCCAGACACCCTGCGGAGGAAACTCATTTCAGCCGCTTGTATTCGCGATCTCGTTCTTTCGGTCACTACCCATAGCTCATGACCATAGGTGAGGGTAGGAGCGTAGATCGACTGGTAAATTGAGAGCTTTGCCTTACGGCTCAGCTCCTTTATTACCACGACAGACAGATGCAGAGCCCGCATCACTGCGGATGCCGCATCGATCCGCCTGTCGATCTCACGCTCCATTCTTCCCTCACTCATGAACAAGACCCCGAGATACTTGAACTCCTCCACTTGAGACTGAAATCACTGGAGAAATAATAACAGGAGGGCAAAAAATAACCATATAATATGTCAATTATGGTACACACTTACATACCTGTTTCCGAGGAACATCCAGGTCCCCTAGTTCCTAAATCACTTTTGGTCAGGAGAAGTAGAGGATGGTAAACTTCCCATATTCCCCTTAAAATAATATACCTCAAGCAGGACATCAAGCTGATTGCCACCTGCTGTGACTTCAACATACAAGGGTGAGTCGAACATTATCCTCACATCAGTTATATTAAAACATCTGTTGGCAGCACCGTCTCTCCATACGAGGTCCTGCTGTGCAGGTGTGAATGTGTTACATCAGATCATTTGTAACTGCGGTGTGAGAAATAATGGCTGCCCCACTTGTGATCTGCACGAAAGAAGAGCAACGTGCAACGATTCATGTTTTGTGGTCTGAGGGTGTGCCTGGTGCTGATATTTATCAAAGACTATGTTCACAGTATGGAGAAGGGGTTTTTCCACAAAGAAGTGTGTATGAATGGATAGAGAAGTTCAAGAAAGGTCACACAAGTGTCAGCCATGAAGAAGGAGCTGGAGACTGGTCCACGTCCACGAGTGATGACAACATTGAGCGTGCACGTGAAATGATTCTGTTGAGTAGGAGAGTGACAGTTGATGATGTGGCAAATCATTTTACCAATCAGCCATGGCTATGCCTATGCAATAATCCACAACAGACTTGGGTTTCGAAAGAAGCCCTATGAGTACAAAGATTCACATCTGATGAAGAGGTGAAGACAGCGGGGCATTGGTGGCTTGCACCTGAGCCTAAAACATTTTTTAATGAAGGAATACGAAAACTTGTTGACAGATGGACAAAGTGTATTAACAAATGATGTATTTGTCTTTTCTGAAAGTTGATTAAAAAAAATTTTATAGCCAGAGTGCAGATAATTTTAGACTCACGCTCGTATAAATGATCTCAGCTCAGTCAGGCCCTTCTGTACACTGAGGCACAGTGGACACTTGTTTATACGTAAAATACATGAAGGTGGTCAGACACTACTGGTTAGAGGTTCCACTAACTGCACCTTGCTTATTCCTTATTTTGAAACAGCTGGAACGCAGAGCCATAATAACAAACGTGGTGCAGCTAATCAAGATTCCACGGAGAGGCGTGGAGGTCAATCCCAAAACCCAGTGCTTTGTGGCAGGATGGGGACTCACCGCCACCAATGGCTCACTGAGTAACGTTCTGAGAGAGGTGGAGGTGACAGTTCGTCGATCGTGCGATTCTCCTTCAAAAATCTGTGCAAGAGGGAGTGGCATCAAGGGAGCCTGTAATGTAAGTAAGGGATGAGCTTCATAAGTGCTCTGTGAAATACGGTGGACTTCTCTGTACAAGGTGTTTGTATAACAGGAAGAGAGAAACGTGAAAATGCATGGAGTGAACTCTAGAACTTATTGAACCATAAACCATCATTTGTTTTTCAGGGAGACTCAGGTGGTCCGTTGGTCTGTTCAGTGAACTGTGGCATACCAGAAGCTGTGGGAATTGTGTCTTATGGCCCAAGGAAATGTGAGAGTCCTGGAAATAATGTATATACCAAAGTGTCTGCATATCGAGACTGGATTGACTGGAACATCAGGACCAGTTCTACAGCTTGAAGCCCCTGCAGTGAGTCCACTGTGCCTGCTGTAACTTCCCTCATGAAGAGTCTGCGATGCCATCGCTTTATAAATATACCCACATTTGTACCCACTTACCTGCTTAAATAAAGCCTGCATTTGAATGACATAATCGTCTGACTTCAGTTCAGTTTACTTTTATATAGCACTCTTCATTGAGTGTAGGAACAAGTTCGAAGGTAAATACAATTACAAAGTTTACAAATTATGAATTATTTAATAAATACACTTAAAGATAAAGATGTGTTTAAGCAGACAGGGAGATAAGGCAGTTCCTAGCTGATTCAGATAAATGGATCCTAATATCTTGTATCATCATCGTGAACTGTGGCCAATTGACAAAGGAGAAGAGGAAAATTACAACTTTAGTCAGTATCATGTAATAATCAACCATTTCAACTTCTGACAAGTTGAGCTACAAAACAACGAAGATGATTTCTGTTATGCTAAAATGAAAAGAAATAGCTATACTGTACACAGCTTAAGTACCATGTAACAACAGCAAATGTATTGAGAATTTATATTCAAATCACAAACAGATTCATACACAGGAATATCCAAACAAAAGAATATACTGGAATAAACTAAAGAAAAACAAGTCTTGGGCGGCACGGTGACGTTTCCCAGGTCCTCCCTGCGTGGAGTTTGCATGTTCTCCCCGTGTCTGCGTGGGTTTCCTCCCACAGTCCAAAGACATGCAGGTTAGGTGAATTGGCGATTCTAAATTGTGCTTGGTGTGCGTGTGTGTGTGCTCTGTTTGTCTATTTTGTTTCCTGCCTTGCACCCTGTGTTGGCTGGGATTGGCTCCAGCAGACTCCCGTGACCCTGTAGTTAGGATATAGCGGGTTGGATAATGGATGGAAAACAAGTCTTTTATTTGTATCTCTTCCACAAATTTCCACAATTTTTTCTTTATGAAATGAGTTTGATCTCTCCCATCCATCTAAAGGGACATTTAGTTACTTTTTCCTGTTATAAGGATTGAGTGAACATCATCCATGAGGTGAATCATCCTGAAGTTTTTTAATTCCAGTTAAAATCTCTTCTTTTCTACTCCTCACTCCACAAGATGAATGCCTTCCTGTAACATTTTCCTACACAATAATATCCATCATTCACATTATACAAGGCAGGCTTTTCAAAATAACACCTTAACAAGCAAATCAGGATTGTTCCACACAAAATCTTCTAACTAAAAAATTAAAGTTTATTAATGGCTTTGTCACTCGTATCCATGTAGAAAATAAAGTCTGGGGGTCCACGGTCAATTGTAACAGATGTCAAAGATGAACGGGGACCAGTCCCCGAGTTGGAAGATACCTCCCCTGGGCCACGGGAACAGATCTGGACGCCGTACAGTTAGGGAATCCTGGATGGCAGCACTTCCACCATACCAGGAAGTGACGTCAGGGGAAGCACCTGGGGCTCAAAAAAGGGTCTGCCTCCCTCCAGTAGATGAGCCAGAGTTGGGAGGAAGGAGCTGAAGCTTGTGAGGAGGGGAGAGAAGGTCAAGAGAGAGAAAGAAGAAGAGAAAATGTAAGAGAAAGGAAGAGAGCTGGTGAATGAAGGCATTGTGGTGCTGTAAGAGTAAATAAAGAAGTGTGGTTTGGACATTCTGGTGTCGGTCTGTCTGTGTCCGGGGGTTTGCTTTCCATACAGACAAAGTCAAAACATAATGTCGGACACACTCAGAGCCACGGAGTCCTTGGCCAACTGGGCTGCAGTTGTCACTTTCAAATCAGCTCTTATTAGGAATGAGGAACCGGCGTGTAATAAAGGAGCCAATATCTTTATCCATCCAAATAGCAGCTCCTCAAACAATAATTCAATAATTGGATCAATCTTCATATCTGAAACGGATATCAGTAATGCAGAGGAAAGGTTTGAGCTTTACAATTTTACAGTTTTAGAACTCCCACATTCACAGATCAGGAGTTCCAGGAAGACTAAATGGGAAATCAGGCAAATCACCTTCTACTGATATTGCATTTCCAAATGGGATCAATGAATCTGAAAAATAAATCAGCTAAATAAAATAAAGGAGGTTCTGAAAATGTAGAGGTTTCTCATTATATACAATGTAAATCAAATATTGGTAACTGCAGCCACATGACGTGTCCAGTAGCGCGAGACAGAAGCTCTTGTCTTTAAATTAGGGGCATGCAATTAACCTTTATATAGTGGCCTAAGCGCTGGTGTCAGCAACAAGTGCAAATATGTTACAAATAAATGCCATGAACTCCAGCCAGGTTTGTTTTCTGGAGACACAGCACATTGCTAGTCACTAAGATATGGGAGGTATTTTCTGCAAAAAAGGCAATGAAAATTAAAATTATAAAATGAAAATGGAATGTTTCTTTTGTCATATGTGTTTCATAGTGTACGCACAAGAATGCTGCAAAAACTAATGATTAAATAACACCATTTGCAATTTTATTTTAGGCCTGAACAGCAATGAAGCTGCAAATATGAAAAGTAACATGCAAAAAAACACTGGCGCCACTTGCTGCTCATTGAATTTTCATTTTCTTCTTTGCATTTTCAGTTTCAAGTTCTCAGCGTGCAAATATGTTTTGATTAGTTTGGGTCAATGGGTGTGGCTTTGCACTTCACTTTCCCACAATTCTTTGTCCTTTGTAGCTGTAGCCAATTTGATCGCTAGAATCCTTTTCATTTCGACTGTGTTTAATTCACAGCATTTTGAACTTTTGACCTCTGTATTGTGACCGTCACAGCAAAACTGTCACAAAATCCGACCACACATAATTGTAGTTCCTAAGTAATTAATATGCTATTTAACATCAGAATGACCAGAGCCTACAAAAAAACTCGTAGATCCGTCCCACTTTAAATCGCTTCACACCTCTCCGTCAGCGTCTTTTGTCCTTTAAATGTGTCGATAAGCATCAAGCAGCCTACTATCACATCCCCCCACACCGCACAGCTTTCTCAGTCCAAATATCAAAGAAACACTTTCACAAAAGGTACAAATATAACAGAACAAGTGCGCTTCTATTCAAGAATATAATTGCAGAAAAAGAACCGCATTAGGGTACGACATTGACACGCATTTGCTACGACCAACAGTATCAACTGTTAAATGGTTTTGAGAAATGAGCTGCTCTTATTCTTACAATTTTAGAATAAAAACATACATTTCATTTCAGTCTGTAAAAGCTGATGTAAATGTATGATACTTGTAAAGGTTAGCTTTGTTTTTGTTTAGTTCAGTTTTATTCTCTCAGTCGCCTTCATGATCCAAACCCTTGCATTTGACACTGCTGTTTTCACAAAAAGACGCGCTATAACAGAGGTGAACTCAGATGAAGCAAGAATGCACATTGCACTTTTGCCATCGCTATACTTTGTATATGTGCACAGGAAGCTCTGCAGTCTACTTGTGACTTTACGCTGTAGGAAGTAAGTAAATAAATAAAGTTAAATAAGTAAATAACATTCGATCTGGCTCTTATATACAAAGTATGGTGACGGCAGCTTCAACCTTCAGCTATAGACTCTTCAGTACACGAGCGACTCTCCATGCTAATGTTCAGATCTGGACGGTGCATGTGCCCAAAACATTAACATTTATATATTACTTACATAAAAGCCAGATTGAATGTTATTTACCTTGAGTTATTTACTTCCTACAGCGCAAAGTCACAAGTAGACTGCAGAGCTTCCTGTGTTTGATCGACACAAACATGCTCAAAAAATACGGGTAATGCCACGAAAAGTGCCTGCTGACACTTTAGTATGCAAGCAATGGTACGAGAATGCAGTTAGACTTTTTTTTGTAGTATTATATAATAAATGTACCCCTCTATTTTTTCTTACTTACGTTAAAATGTTTACCTTTGATTTAATGGATAGTCTATGGGAGATTCTGTTATAACCTCCACAAGCTAAATTGAAATGGAAAATTCTAATTATTTATTGTCTTCTGACTACTATGTGTTGAATATATTAAGTAAAGCATATGTAAGTCTGCCAGAGAGAAAAAACAGAACCTTTAAGTATACAGTAGAAAGTAACTGAAGGTTAACAAGAAAAATCAGGAGTGGTCTCCTCTCGACTTTCTCATATACTCAGATGTGGGGATGAATATTTGAGGAGGAAATCGCAAGACAATGATTATATTTTTATATTACTAACCATCAGCAACAAATCAAATCAAATCAAATTAATAATATTAATTGAACAATTATTATAAAAGTAAAGAATAAACAGGACACCGCAGCTGCATGAATAAAAAAGTTCCAGTTAGCGGAAATAGCTCAAAAGTTATGTTTTGTACCTAATACTTGTATGCAAAATTTGTTTGACCTAAGTGAAAGCGTACTAACGTTATCATGTTTACAGACACACACACACAGACATAATTCCAAAAATTGTATTTTCGGACTCAGGGAGGTCTAAAACTTCGAGATTCATCAAAATCTCAAGGTCAAACTTTTGGATAATTACAATACTTTCCCTATACTTCATATACAAGAAAGTAAAAGAGTAATTTTGTGGAAGAAACACTTTTTTTTTTCTTTTTGTCTTTTATCCTGCGTGTGTGATAACTTTTATCTGTATTTTTGTGTGAATTGTTTTGCTTTGTATTTTCACAAAACCTTTTTAAAATGAACTTTATTGGAGTGAGAAATTTCTTTTATTATGCGTTTGGCTCATGCTGGATCCAACTTTACCAGCTCAGCAGCACCTCGATTTTGGGAAGCAGGAAAAGATGCAGCTACACATCTCAAGAAATATATGAGTAGCAAATATGAACTGTATTATCTATCAATTAATTTCATGTTTAAAAAAAAAAAAAAATTAAGCAATCCAGGTATATTTTCAAATTATTTTCAACAATTTTCTGACCATTCCAGAAAGGATTGAACATATCATCCATCCATGCATTATCCAACCTGCTATATCCTAACTACAGGGTCACAGAGGTCTGCTGGAGCCAATCCCAGCCAACACAGGGTGCAAGGCAGGAAACAAACCCTGGGCAGGGTGCCAGCACATTGAAGGCCACGCACACACCCACACACCTATCATTCCAAACATAATAATTCCAAAATATGATTGAATAGGTGCAAAAATATTTTTGAATTGTGTTATTATATTTTATATTTTAATACTGCACGAGGAATGTTCAAAAAGTTTCTGCACTTTTTTTTAACTCTCCTTCTTCTTCTTTCGGCTGCTTCCATTAGGGGTTGCCACAGCGGATCATCTTTTTCCATATCTTTCTGTCCTCGTCATCTTGCTCTGTTACACCCATCACCTGCATGTCCTCTCTCACCACATCCATAAACCTCCTCTTAGGCCTTCCTCTTCTCCTCTTCCCTGTCAGCTCTATCCTTAGCATCCTTCTCCCAATACACCCTGCTTCTCTCCTCTGCACATGTCCAAACCAACGTAATCTCGCCTCTCTGACTTTGTCTTCCAACCCTTCAACCTGAGCCAACCCTCTAATGTCCTCATTTCTAATCCTGTCCATCCTCGTCACACACAATGCAAATCTTAGCATCTTTAACTCTGCCACCTCCAGCTCTGTCTCCTGCTTTGTGGTCAGTGCCACCGTCTCAAACCCATATAACATAGCTGGTCTCTCTACCGTCCTGTAGACCTTCCCTTTCACTCTTGCTGATATCCGCTTGTCACAAATTACTCCTGACACTTTTCTCCACCCTACCAGCACTCTCTTTTTCACCTCTCTTTCAAAATCCCTGCTACTCTGTACTGTTGATCCCAAGTATTTAAACTCATCAACCTTCGCCAACTCTACTCCTTGCATCCTCACCATTCCACTGACCTCCCTCTCATTTACACACGTTCCTACTGACCTTCACTCCTCTCCTCTATAGAACATATCTCCACCACTCCAGGGTCTCCTCAACCTGCTGCCTACTATTGCTACAGATCACGATGCCATCAGCAAACATCATAGTCCACGGGGATTCCCATCTAATGTCGTCTGTCAACCTGTCCATCGACATTGCAAATAAGAAAGGGCTCAGAGCTGATCCCTGATGTAATCCAACCTCCGACTTGATTGCATCTGTCACTCCTACCGCAGACCTCACCACGGTCACACCTCCCTCGTATATATCCTGTACAACTCTTACATACTTCTCCGCCACTCCCGACTTCCTCATACCATACCACAGCTCCTCTCGAGGCACCCTGTCATATGCTTTCTCCAGGTCCACAAAGACACAATGCAACTCCTTCTGGCCTTCTCTATATTTCTTCAACACCCTTAGAGCAAACATCACATCTGTGGTGCTCTTTCTTGGCATGAAACCATACTGCTGCTCACTAATCATCACCTCCCTTCTTAACCTAGATTCCACTACTCTTTCCCATAACTTCATGCTGTAGCTCATCAATTTTATCCCCTTTTAGTTACTTCAGCTTTGCACATCTCCCTTATTCTTAAAAATCGTTACTAGTCCACTTCATCTCCTATTTATTAAGAATTTCAGAAACAAATTACATCACTTTTCTACATAGTCACCTTTGTTTATGATGCAGTTTTCCCAGTCACATGACACTCTTAGACACGACCAATTACAACTCCTCCCACCTTTACCGTTTCCATTGAAACCATTAAAGTGTGGAAACTTTTTGAAGTCCCTCAAATATATTGTATGTGTCATTGTTTCATATTATCTTTATATTTGTATGTGTATGTGATCAGATAATTGTTTCTATGAAAATACCTCCATTGTGGCTGGAATCCTCTTTAATGTTCATAGCTTATCATTCTTAATAATTTTATCATAATTATTATTAAGATAATAAGAACTGTACACAGTATTTTCAATTAATTTTATAGCAAATTGTTTTAAGGTGTTACTTTTAATTGTCAAAATAGTGAAATCTTTATGACACTTTAAGAAAAGTATCTCTTGATTGAATCATCTGTTGTTTTGGTGACTTGATTATTTAGGAAAGTGAGACAAGAATGAGGAGTGTAGAATGTGTTTAAAGTTAAACTATAAACTTCCAGTCACAGTTATCTGTGATACCAATAAATGCAGCATTCAAAGAAATAGCAGAAGAAAACCCACCATGCCCCTGTCTGTGGCACAAGCAGTAGCCGGGTATAGAACCCAGGTCTTGGGAGTTATTATACAGCATTTTCTGACATATAGCAAATATAAACCTGTGTGCCAACTCTATTATACTGTAGAACCCTAGGAAGCTGCTAGGACATGTGCTTGGCACATTCACCCAAACACACTCCCAAAATTTGTGCACAATTAGCATGTGGAAGGAAATTGATGTACTGGCATGTCATATGTTGTTATCTTTAGTTTTACTTCTAAATACAAGTCACACAAAGTAATGAGCAACGGGAAAACTTTATTTAACAAATCTGAAAATCACCAAGAAACGTTTATATGTCTTTCTCACACACTTGTCTCATTATCACTCGCCCCACACGCTTCTCTCTTGCACATGCACATCTAACCTTCAACATATAAGGAATGTCATGATACCCTCTGACATTTTGGTTAATCCAGTTTACCACATAACACCACAGAAAACTGATGGAGATCCCAACCCCATGGTCAGTGAGGTAGCTGCTACCATCTCACCCCTGAGCATTTTTATCTCCACTGGCACTCATACTGTAAGGACACCGAACTCCTCTATGGTAGCTCCATTAGTTCCAACAATAGACAATACAATTACATTTCTGTTTTTCTGTCAATTATTTTTAGCAGTTAAAGAATATTACATAAGGTTTGTATTACACTGGTTTTATTTATATCTCTGGTGGTCCTTTCATTTTCCACACTATACAACTTCATACTACGCAAGCAAAGAATAGGCAGAAACAATATTGAGATCACCAATGTGCAAACCAAGACTGACCTTTTCTTTAAAAGGAATTGTGATAGTATGAAGCACAGTATGGGCTAAACCCCTCCCCCCAACTAACCCCCACCCGACTATACCAACCCCCACCCCCGACTAGCTGCACACTCTATTCGTGGACTAACTGAGTGTCTAAAATTGAACAGTCACTCAGACAGGAAATGTCATTTCTCTCAACCACCTGCAGCAATTATGCATTAATCTGTTACCACTTTAAATTTGCCCACCTCCACACTGCAGCTAGCATCACCTCCACCCAACCAACTCCAAATACAAAAATTGTGATCTGCGAAGTCGAGCAGAGCAGATGCAGAGGAACATGGCCATGCTAGCAGTGTGCTGGAGCACCATCGTTTTTGCCACTTACCTTGGACTGGCAGGTAAATTGGGATGGGATGGTGATGGGAGAATGTGTATTGTTCTGGATCATGTAAACAGGTGCACAGTTACTGGCCCCAGAAGAAAGTGGTACAAACTGTCAAAATACATGTTCATTTCCAATTTGCTCAAGATTGAAGACTACTGTTATTTTTTGTATCCCATTATCTAATTGGATTAACTTTGTTTTCCCAATACTGGGGGGCTGACATACCTGAATGCAGAACATTCAGACAAGACACACTTCATCTGTGATACTAGATGACTACTCCTTCTGTCGTGTTTTGAGGTAAAGTGGAGTTTATCATCTAGGAAATGCACACATATTATAGCTTTCTGACATCTTCCACCTTAAACGTTTCACCAACAGAGCAGATGTGACCGTATGTTCCTTTTTGGTTTCTCGAACACAGTCAGGGATAGGGGAACTGTAACTTCAAAGGATTACCATCATGAGCCATGCTTCTGCTTTTTATTTATTCCTTTATTAGTCCTTGAGAGTGAAGAACAAAATAGCATGGGGGGATAACTTATACTACTCCACTGTTTGCCACCCTAAGATTCCTGCTCAGTCTTACAACTTTTCTCTTGTAGGTGTCTCAGGTGAGAAAATCATCGATGGAGTGGTAGCCAAGCCACACAGTCGACCTTACATGGCCTATTTGAGAATAAAAAGAGGAAAAGATTTTTCCAGTTGTGGAGGTTTCATCATTCATCCAAGCTTCATCCTGACAGCTGCCCATTGCAGTGGAGAGTAAGTGACCACCTTGCTTAGATTCTGAAGATCAAATTAATTGATTGAATTTCTAATCCTGTTTGTACTTTTATACAGGCGTAGAACCTTTTAGTCGACTCTTCTTAGGGAGTCAAGGATGGGTGTGGGGGCTGTCAAAAAAATATGGATTGTTAAAGCCCTTTAAGGCATTCCTTGTGTGATTTTGGACTATACAAGAAAAACTGGGATTAATAAAGTATCTATCTATCTATCTATCTATCTATCTATCTATCTATCTATCTATCTATCTATCTATCTATCTATCTATCTATCTATCTATCTATCTATCTATCTATCTACAGTATCTATCTATCTACAGTGCCTATAAAAAGCATTCACCTCTTGAAACTTCCATCCATCCATTTTCCAACCCGCTGAATCCGAACACAGGGTCACGGGGGTCTGCTGGAGCCAATCCCAGCCAACACAGGGCACAAGGCAGGAACCAATCCTAGGCAGGGTGCCCACCAACCCACCTTGAAACGTTTCACATTTTATTTTTATTCAGCATTAAATTACAGTGGATTTAGTCTATCTATCTATCTATTATTTATATTTTTTATTTAACAAGCTTTAAGATGCAGTTGTTACGCCACTCAAACAATGACCAAATAAGGGTGTGGACCTCTTAATCTGATGCCAATTTAGTATGAATATGTAAGGACTGCTTTTCCTGTATGTTCTTAATTGATTCTAAGTTGCTGTAATGTCTGAGATGGCATTGCTTATTATTTGTAACACTTTATAGCATCAGAAAGAAATCCTTACATGGAGCCTCAGAGGTTAAGTATCGTTTAACTAGCAAATGACTAATCATGAAACTTCAGGGGCTTAAGTAGCTTCTATTAGCACGTATTGCATAAATAGTATTTCACACACAGCCAAAGAGGCTAAATACGATTCATTAGCGTGTTTTTTAGAATAAAGCCTCAGAGGTCAGGCAGCTTAACTTAACGTGTGCAACATTTAACTCAAAGTCTAACTATAAACAGAACAATCACCAATTATGAATATTCAGAGGTTGATTGTCACAAGGTTATACCTTTTCAGCGTTAATAGTCCTGGTAGCAGAGATAAAAGCCAGATGCTCAGAACTATGCAGTAATTAAGAATTTATAAACTAGCAAACTCAAAATTATATACAGTACCTACTTTACATGTTGGTGCCATCTTTTCCAATAAGCTGCTACCCCTTCAGTGTCTTGCCAGGGAAAGTCATCGTGGAATGTCCTGCACCACTTGAGCATTGGCCTTCCTCATTTCTGCATCCCTTCCGGTGGAATCCATTTCATGGCCATCTTTGAATGGTTGTATTTGGGGAGACACAGAATATGGCCAACCAGCCTCATTTGCCATTCCGTAACAAGTTCAGTGGATGTGCCTTTGCCCTTCTCTGGACCTGTTTGCTGGTAGTGTGGGCACACCAGCTTATCTTCAAGATCAAGATATCTGAAGATATATACATTAACTGAAATACTAAAATTGCAAAAAATACAGTATATGATTAGAAGTGATTAAGAGAGAGATTACCCTGGACTCTTCCAAATTGTTTTTGGGCACTAGGCCTTTTTAGATTCTGTTGCATAGCCTAAAGCAAGTTACTGGACCAGTTCTGATACACCAACTGGAAACAAAGACTGTGATTTGATTAAATAAACCTTTGCAGATCAATAGTGGTTAGATGGAATAGGGTGAGACCCCTCGACTCCAAGAGATGTCAAATTGATGAAACAGACATGACCCTGATGTTAGAAATCACCAAGCAGGTGTGTTGTGTAGGAAACAGATATTGTTCCTGAGAAAGCACAAGAGTTTTTGAACTTTGGCTTATCTTCTGAGGAAGAGACAGCTTTCTTATGTGTTTCTCAGGAGATGCCGTTAATTGTCTACTCTCCCTGAATACTACTCTGAAACAGACAGTAGATGGAAGCTACTTTTCTCACTTTTTCATGCGTGTACAGGTTATCTGTTGTCAGTTCATTCATGGTGATTTGGTTAATACAATATTGCCCTTATATTGCCCACTCTTGCTCCAATGTCCTGCACAGGATCACAAGCAGTGGCAGACCAACATTTAAGGTGCTCTAAAGCTTGAACTGTAATGGGGTCCTCCTTGCAAATCTTTATTACTTACCTTACCTTTCTAAATGTCACGTCAGCTTTGCCTTAAAATAAATTAATCATGGGTTGACCCAGGACACGACGTTCGTCAGTTTCAACATTGGCATCATAGATGACTTGTTCATTAATGGATTATAAGTACTTATAGTTAACAAAGGCAGTGCTGTTCTTCCTAGGTACCCTTATTACAAAAACATGTTACATTTTATGAATGAACTCCCACACCATACCAAAACTGCATGCAGTGCCATGTCAGTCTGTTACTGGCTTCCCACACAGCATGCAGGACAAAGTGAAGTTTGGATAAAATATTCCTAACCTGTTGGCCAGATCCCTGAGATGTGACAACAGGTCAAAGAGTCCTTTAGTGCAAATACACAGAATTGTCCTTCTTATAAGGGAACTAAAATATAGTCTGTACATCATATTATTGTAGAAAATATTCAGCAAATAGTGAAGAGTCTTGAGCCATTAAATGTCAACTCCAAAAACGTGGACCTCCTTTAATTACACCTATCGGTGGAGTCCCACATGAGAAAGAGATGGGTCAGGAGCATGAGCTGATACAGCGAGTTGCCACACCCACGACATGACAAACCAATTTAGGATCCCAGATTAGGACCTGAGTGCAGCCATGCGATGGGTGACACATCAGCACCACACTACTTCAGATGGAATGGAACCAGTGTGAGGTTTTTTTATGGAGGCAGGAGTGCAAATTCTGCCACCAAACCATTAGGTTTTTCCCTAATGTTGGAGGGCCTACATGCCGGGCTGGATGGAGATTAACATCATACCCAGGACAGAGAAATTGCAGGTTAAGGGCCTTACTCAAGGGCCCAATGGAGTAGGGTCACTTCTGGCATTTATGGGATTTGAACTGGCAAACCTCCAAATACCAGTGCAGATTGCTAGCCTCAGAGCCACCACTCTGCCCCACATGATCTCTTAAAATGCAGCATGGCAGACAGAAAAAATCGAACAGAAAGCTCCCATTAAATAGGTACATTCATTTACATATATTGACTACAAAGCATTAGTAACATTTTAATCAGCATACAGATAAATAGTATGGTCCAGACAACCACCATTACTGTTAAGTATTATGTAAAATCCCATAGCAGTCAATCATTAAGAGTCATGGGTGATATCTGGTTAAAAGAAATTAGACTTCCAATATGTAAACTGTTATCAGAGAACAAAATATGAAGTTAAATGTTATATATATATATCATTTTCTAATTTACATGTACTGGTACAAAAGTCAGGATGTCTTAGTTAAAATGAAAGTTGCTTCAAGCACATTTTTCTCTTACACATACAGTATTTATGACTTTTAAGGTTTAAAGTTTTTGTCAAGTCACTGCACATTATAACAATGGCTCAATTATATGAATTATTGTTTGCCTAGCAGCATTTAGACACTTGATTAAGGTTGACATCATTTCCCAGATTCCCTGAAAATGTTGGGTACAGATGGGTCATAGATGCTGTAAATATACGCACTTTCTCACATCAACTTTTATTTTATAAATCCCGACAATTGCATGGAAGGTTGTGTACCCACATTTTGTACCTCTTTTTGTACATGTGCATGTTTTATAAATCTGAGCAGGCTCAGTTATGAGACACACTCTGGACACCCAGGAGTCGTAGCAAAGGAGAGAATTAAAATAAAAATTAATACCATTATGAGCAATTCTGCACATCTATCTATCTATCTATCTATCTATCTATCTATCTATCTATCTATCTATCTATCTATCTATCTATCTATCTATCTATCTATCTATCTATCTCTAGATAAAATGAAGAGAAAAAACTCCAAGCCACTGACGCACTGCTGACGTTTAAAATTCTAGTAAAGAGCAGACCGAAACTTGAATATGCATATTTTAAACTGATGAATGATGACAGGTTTTTTTGAGTTATACGGGGGTTAGACTTCCTATGAAGTCAGTAGACGGAGTGGGAGAGCATGGCGGGGTCATGAGGTCACTGGAAAGGGATGTGTGGCGCCCCCGATATCTCTGAAAAAGGACGAAGGTCCAAGTCTTTAGAGTCCTGGTGCTTCCTGTCTTGCTATATGGTTGTGAGACATGGACACTATCCAGTGACCTGAGATGAAGACTGGACTCCTTTGGTACTGTGTCTCTCCGGAAAATCCTTGGGTATCATTGGTTTGACTTTGTGTTGAAGGAGTGATTGCTAATGGAGTCCCGAATAAGGCACATTATTTGCATTGTGAGGGAGCGTCAGTTACAGCACTACGGCCATGTGACGTGTTTCCCCGAGGGTGATCTGGCTCGTAAGATCCTCATTGCTGGGGACCCAAGTGGCTGGACCAGGCCAAGGGGTCGCCCAAGTAACACGTGGCTGTGGCAGATAGAGGGTCACTTCTGCAGTGTGGGACTGGACCGTGTGTCTGCCTGGGGGGTTGCCAATTGGGATCTCGAGTTGTTTCATCGTGTAGTGGGTGCTGCAATGCACTGTACCAGTGCATGCTACCCAACCTGACTTGGGGCTGGACAAGTGCTGTGCTCTGCTGAGGGGGACGAGTTGATGGTAAATTGGTGAACTGATGTTGAAATGTGGGGATGGCTTCATTATCTTTTGTTGGTATTTATTAACTAGAAAATTGCTGTTTTTCTGCATATGCCTTGGAAGGTCATGAGTCTATGTGAAAAAAACAGGATGTGTGACGGGGAGTAGTGGTGGTGGTGTGTTTATTTAGAATCTATACATTTTGGAGCCGACCCGGACACAGACAGGTGGACATGTTATTTTTCACCACCACATGTATTTATTATAAACAATATTTACAATAATGGTGACTCAGACCCAGTCCAAAATCAGTGCACAAACCCCAAACACAGTCCTGGCCACAAATGCCTTCTTCTTGGGCCGCCTCCACTCTCCTTTCTTGCCTTGTCCTTCTTCCATCCGACTCTAGCCCTGAATGAAGGGAGACGGCCCCTTTAATATTCTCCCGGATGAGCTCCAGGTGATTCCCGACACTCCTTCATTGGCCACGCCCCAGCGTGGCTGAAGTGCCGACTGTTCTCCTGGCAGCTCTCCTGTCGCCCTTTTAATTCTTCCCCCCAGCACTTCCTGGTGTGGCGGAAGTGCTGAGGTAACAGGTCCCCAAGGCATTGGGGCGCCTCCTGGCGGAGACCACGGGGCCCTACAGGGTGGGGCTTCCATGCCTTCAACCCGTGGACCCCAAAGCAACCAGAAAGGCGGCCCCCACGTGATCCAGGGTGGGTGTAGACCCACATCTGGTCCCTCACGGCGTCCCGGCCAGGTCATTGCACCTGGCATCCCTGGCAACATTTATTTTTAACTGGTCTCTAACTGGAGAGAGGAACTTGTAGATGTGTGATGATACTTATAAGTATTTTGTTTTTACCAGGGGAGAAAAATACAATTTGTGATACTTTTATGATACAAATAATAATTGTTTTGCCAATTGTTTTCTTTGCTTGAGAATATGAAACTCAAGTTATCTATATCTATCTATCTATCTATCTATCTATCTATCTATCTATCTATCTATCTATCTATCTATCTATCTATCTTACCTGCTATTCTTTGGTCAACAGGAATATCACTGTACTTCTTGGGGCTCATAATATCCAAAAAAGGGAGCCATCCTGGCAAAAGATTCCAGCGCAGAAAATAATCATTCATGAGAAATATAATAGGATGAAACATGAAAATGACATCATGCTTCTGAAGGTGAGTGTCACATGAGCACAACTGATGGATGGAAAGACTCCACGAACATCCAGGTGCTTCTTCAGACATCTTTATATTGTGTAGCAGGAAGCAGCCTCTTAACTCAGGTTGGGATTAAAAGGCATATTTGCTGCTTTTGTAGATAGAGCTAGTGGTCTAAATGGTGACACAGCAAAGGGACATAAAAATTTTGAAAGAAGTAGCATTGGTAAGTTCATGAGTTAATTAAAAACCACAGCATTCTCAGGAGTGGGTCTTAATCTGCTGCCTTTGCTTCATTGTTCATTATTTTAGGTGCCATGGCTAGAAAGTGAATCCAGAGTTAGATGGCTACAGAGAAGATGCCTGAACTGAATTAGATAGGCGCTTCAGTAATAGTTAAGGAAGCTAATAATTTATGTAACAAAGGGAAAAGAGCAAAGACGAAAGACAGTAATATGGGATTCATTTATTGTGTTCTTCTTGAAAAACTGAAGCCTAGTTTATACCTGACATGTATAATGATGAAAATACTGTAATATCAGATTTGGAAACACCACCTGCTAGGAACTTTTCTGACTATGCACGGCCACAGACACCACAACTGTGTATCCAAAATAATGAAGATGGTTACATAATGACAGAGTGATGAAGAATGGGATGAATATGATGCAACAGGTCATCAAAATGCAAGGATGACATGTAAAAATGCCTGAAATGCATCTGCTAATCATATAGGTCCCCTTCTCACAGGAATATTATATTCACCCTTCCTTCATCACTTTTGGTCAATGGGTCTGACACTCCACCATCTCCTTTTCTTTCTCTTAAAAGTCAGTAATAGCAGGCACAACTCTTCTTCCATTGGCAAATCTCACATCATCTGATGTGAATCTTTGTTAGCTATGTGACGTTGACCAAACACTGTCACCTACTGACAGTGAGAATATCAATGCACTGATCAAATGGGCCACAACATGTATAAATGTGTTGTTGCTCACTGCACGCGTGCTTTGTGGCATGGTCTGTGTGACCCAGCTTCGCTCGGTAAGTATAAGCCAAGGCTTTGGCACTGGAGACGTTCAAGGAACTAACCCAAGGAAACCTGGAAATACACAGCTACACTCGCCCATGCTGGGTCACCCTTGAGTCTTATACCATAAAAACTCCATGTGTTGACTGTGGACGTGGGTGCAGGAAGCTATGAAACATCATCAGTAAGCACCGCATCACCTGTTTCTATATTTCAGTTGATGCTTCTGTAATAGAAGAGAGGGAGCTTTCTGTCATCTAAGTGGACCAAAAATTAAATAAAAAAAGTCTTAATGACAAGGGAGGAATTAACATTCAGGAAACACATAAAGAAAATGATTTGAAAACACTAACTGGGATTTTCCAGAAGAGGACTTGCGTCCCTTCCTGCCTTGAGGGGTGGCTCACCTACCTGTCCATCTCATCTTACACTCCTTCTCTCCTTCCTCTGCCAGCAGAACATTCACTTTAAACTCTCCATGGGTCATGAGTTTGATTTGGCCCCATTCAATGGTCATGTCGGGAACTGTGGTCAGTGGTTGCACACTCAATGCCCCGACTGATACACCATGTGATAAGAACTCCAAAGGCAAGCAGAAATGGTTATCAGACACCAGAGAAGTACAAACAGTTGAATTTTAATTACAGCCAGCAAAGTTTCTTAGATGTCTTTTACCAGAGGCCAACAATGTAACGAAATATCCATGAATTAAATCTCAATTTACTCATGCTGCATAATCCATGCATTCGAAAACCAGATCTGAAAGAGAGATTTTTTGTTTGTCTCTGTTCTGCATAAAAACATAAGATTATTGTCTTTAAGCCATTACTATAAACAGCATGGGGTAAGTAATTGATTGTAAAACTGATGCTTTTGGGTAGAACCTTCCTTTAAAGGCATTTCACATAACGTACATATTTATTGTGACCCGACATTTTCACGATAGACATATGAGCGCCGTCAAAATCGCGCTGACAAAATCTCGCAGACAAAATCGCGCCGACAAAATCGCAAAATTTTCATTAAATATGAATTACTAGTTTAAAGCATATATAATAATGTTTATTTTAGAAGTCAATATTATGAGACACAGCACACAGATAGTCCTTAAGATCGCTCCCTGCATATGTAGGAAGAATTGCAGCAAGACGTCTTGATAGTTAAGCATATTTAGACTTGCTGGCTGCCTGACTGCTGGTAATTCCGCTTTGTATACGACGCGTTATGCAAACCCTCGACTGAGTTATTTGTTCGCGGCATGCCATCAGCAGTTACAGTATAACACTTATAACCTAGCATATAATGTGTACATAATTCGCACGTACGCGTCCCACTCTCTTGGCCTCTCTTGCGATTTTGTCTGCGCGCATTTGTCGAAAACCAGTTAGCGAGTTTGTCGGCACTCATTTGTCCATTGCGGTTTTGTCGGCGCTCATATGTCTATTGCGTTTTTGTCGGTGAACCCATATTTATCACAAAGCACACTAGCAGCATTTTGATCATGCAACCTCATTGATTATTTATTTGTATTAAGATCCAGCCCAGCAGTCACTTCCAGTCAAACCCTAAGTAGAAACTCATATCTAGTGACTCTTGGCATCCCTACTGGATGGATAAGAAAGTACAGGCCTCCTGCTTATCCCTTCCACGTTCGCTCTTAAATGAGCCACCTGAGGTAGTGGCCATGCAAAAAGATCTTGCAACCTCTCCCTTGCCTTTCTCTTCCTCTTTGACATCTGCTAGTTTTTCATGCCCCTCCAGCAAACATTTCCACCCAGGCTGAGTCTCTCTCTCTCTGTTTTAATGCTTAGTCTTAATGAAAGTTTTAAGGAGCAGTGCATGGTGCACCTCTAATGTATCCCAAACTATTAGGATGTATGGTCTTCTTGAAGGTTTTTAGTAGTGTTTTTAGCTGACCCATTTCAAATAGGTTATTCTTTTGCTCCTGCTAACCTCTTGTCAGCTGAGGTCCGCTACATACCACAAAATCAGGTGATCTTGACTTTCTGTCAGTCTGGTGTTCCACTTAAATTCTGGAGAAATCGTGGCCGTCTGTTTACACTGTGAAATCAGGGAGCTTCAGTGACTTAACATGTTACCCTGACTGACCCCAGCATGTTTAATTCATTGTTCTGATTCAGCTGCAGCACCAGGCCATGTGGACGAGTGAGGTACAACCAATCAGAATTCCTGTGAAAGGTGTGGATGTCTGCCCCAACACCAGGTGCTCCGTGGCAGGGTGGGGCCGCACAAAAACCAATGGGACGGGTAGCCATGTGCTGAGAGAAGTAGAAGTCAAGGTTCAAGATGTCTACGACTGTGAGGCTGCAAGAAATTTGAACTTAACAGCCGTTGCAATCTGTGCACGAGGCACTGGTATTAAAGGGTCTTGTAATGTAAGTATACATCTTACTATTGAGGACACCTCATTTTGATTCCTTTAGCCTGAAAACAGTTCACTTGTCATTAAAAAAAGAAAGCTGTGCCTGTGTGAATACATTCTTAGGTGAAGTTCTGTACATGAAAGTCTTTTAAATGTGGGAGAAAAACCAGTGTGCCTGGTATGAAAAAAACCTTACTTAATGCTCAATTAAAGTCAGAAGACAGAAGAAAAACAAGCCTGTGCAGTCATTTAGTGCACATTGTACAATGAGATGTGCTCATCTGGTCAATAAATAGCAGAACGATACTCTATGGATAGTGGAAGAGGAAGACTGATGGGTGGAACTAATGCTGTGTTCTATTTCAAGTGGGAAGTGAGAATTTTCAAGTACGTAGTTGGAATTTTCAACTGGGACAGTTTTGGAAAGTCGGGAGAGTCACACCAACTCCGACCTAAAAAATCCAAAATGGCTGCACCACGCAGAAAGTGAAAGCTGTAGTATTATACTGCTTATTAGAACTTCTGTCTATTTGTCTCGCATTAAATCAGTCGTACACACAGTAATGTCCAACGTCCATCTGTAATTAGATGCACAAAATACTGCATGAGGTGTTGTTATTAACTGGTGTTGCAAGCGCAACAAAGGTTTTCCTAGAGGTGTCCATATTGGTATTCTGAATTTATTATTGGAACACGGTCAGTTTGGGGGGTGACGTCATTCCCAACTCTGACATCTGTCTTTTAAGGGAAATGGAAAATTAATTAGCCTGGGAAAGTTTTGATAGGCTATGCCCTGACTTTAGAGAAAGAAACAGACCTGTGACTTCCTAAGGTGCCTCAAAGACTGGTAACCTATATATATATATATATATATATATATATATATATATATATATATATATATATATATATATATATATATATATATATATATATATATATACACAGTATATATACTGCTCAAGAAATTAAAGGAACACTTTTTAATCAGATTATAGCATCAAATCAATGAAACTTCTGGGCTATTGATCTGATCAGTTAAGTAGCAGAGGGGGTTGTTAATCAATTTCAGCTGCTTTGGTGTTCATGAAATTAACAACAGAGGGGCAACAATGAGATGACCCCCAAAACAGGAATGGTTTAACAGGTGGAGGCCACTGAGATTTTTCCCTCCTCGTCTGTTTTTTCACTAGTTTTGCATTTGGCTACGGTCAGTGTCACTGCTAGTAGCATGAATAGATACCTGGACCCTACAGAGCTGGCACAGGTAGTTCAACATCTCCAGGATGGCACATTAATACGTGCCACTGCCAGAAGGTTTGCTGTGTCTCCCAGCGCAGTCTCATGGGCATGGAGTAGATTCCAGAAGACAGGCAGTTACTCTAGGAGAGCTGGACAGGGCCATAGAAGGTCCTTAACCCATCAGCAGGACTGGTATCTACTCCTATGGGCAAGGGGGAACAGGATGAGCACTGCCAAAGCCCTACAAAATGACCTCCGCCTGCCACTGGTGTGAATGTCTCTGACCAAACAATCAGAACCTGACTTCATGAGGGTGTCCTGGGGGCCCGACGTCCTCTAGTGGGCCCTGTGCTCACTGCCCGGCACCGTGGAGGTTGATTGGCATTTGCCATAGAATACCAGAATTGGCAGGTCCATCACTGGCGTCCTGTGCTTTTCACAGATGAGAGCAGGTTCACCCTGAGCACATGTGACAGACATGAAAGGGTTTGGAGAAGCCATGGAGAATGTTATGCTGCCTGTAACATCGTTCAGCTTGACCGGTTTGGTGGTGGGTCAGTGATGGTCTGGGGAGGCATATCCATGGAGGGACGCACAGACCTCTATAGGCTAGACAACAGCACCTTGACTGCCATTAGGTATCGGGAAGAAATCCTTGGAGCCATTGTCAGACCCTATGCTGGTGCAGTAGGTCCTGGGTTCCTCCTGGTACACGATAACGCCCAGCCTCATGTGGCGAGAGTATGCAAGCAGTTCCTGGAGGATGAAGGAATAGATACCATTGACTGATCCCCACGTTCACTCATCTGACCTAAATCCAATCGAACACCTCTGGGACATTATGTTTCGGTCCATCTGACACCACCAGGTTGCACCTCAGACTGTCCAGGTGCTCAGTGATGCCCTGGTCCAGATCTGGGAGGTGATCCCCCAGGACACTATTCATCATCTCATTAGGAGCATGTGATGGGGGTTTTTTGAGGCATACAAACTATTGAGTACAATTTGGAGTTGCTGTAATGAAATTTTGGCAAAATAGACTCGTCTACCGCATCATTTTTTCACTTTGATTTTCGGAGTGTCTTTGAATTCAGCCCTCTGTAGGCTGATCATTTTAATTTCCATCAAACAATTTGGCATCCTTTCATTCCTAACACATTAGTTAGTCCATATCAGTAGAGATATCCAGCAGGATTTTTTTCCCATTGAGATCTGATGTGTTTTCAAAGCATTTCTTTCATTTCTTTGAGCAGTTTATATATATACATATATAAAGAGAATATAATACAACATAAGCTGCACACAGCAAGTAATCAGCTTTGCGATTTGAACTCTATAGTTCTAAGGTGGGACCACCAATCAGAATACAGATCTATGTGAAAGAAATTTCTGGAAAAGACCACCACTTCCACCAAGGTAAAAGCCAGCAAAAAACTTATAATTTATCCGGTCTTCATTTACACCTTCAAGGAGAACAGTGAATTTCTTGATCACACATACTAAGCAGCATGCAACACATCACCATAATCCTTAACACACATCTGCCGCTGGGTGGAATAGTGACATAGCACTGAATCCAAATCGTAGACCCAGCCAATGTATGTCCTCCTTGTATCGTTTTTTTTTCCTCCGGGTACTTTGGTTTTTCTCTCACATTCCAAACACCTGAATGTTAACTGAATTGTAAAACTACAAAAGTGTGTTTAAGTGGAGCCAGGAGTGAACTGGTTCCTGCAATGTAATGAGCCCAGTCCTGCTGGGATACACTTCCCTATGGCCCACAACTGAGACAGACTGAGCCAAATAGCCAGGATTTAAAACTAAGGTGAAAAGAAAAGCTTGGTCAGCTTGGTTTGGCTGTCATTTATGTCTGATATTCTAAAAGGATGTCCACCATTTTTATTTCAGGGTGACTCTGGAGGTCCTTTAGTTTGTCCCATCAATGGGGCAAGACCAGAGGCTGTGGGGATTGTCTCTTTTCGCTTGTCTAACTATAAACAGTGTGAAGACCCTGAACGCAATAATGTCTACGTGAAAGTGTCTGCATACTGGAGCTGGATTATAAAGAATATCAGGGCCAACTCTCTGCCTTGAGGAAGCCACTTTGTTGCATTAAGCCTGCTGAGTCCCACAGCTGAAGACTTGTCCTAACGTGTCACTCACATCAAAAATGAGCCAGTCTGCAGAACAAAAAGGAGGGCACAGAATGACAATGTCAGGATCTCGTACTGAGGTCTGCCTGCTTGCAAATGTAACCACTTGCGTATATGAATAAAGCTTTTGTCTAAGCAGACAAGCCTCTGATTTATGAATGCAGCCTCGGTTTCTGGACAAGAACAGGCCATCCAGCCAACAAAGCTCACCAGTCCTCTAGACTTAATTCTTCTAAGATAACATCAAGTCTAGTTGTGAAAGTCCCTAAAGTCCTACTGTCTACCACACCTTACTCCATATGTCTGTGGTTCTCTATGTAAAGAAAAACTTCCTCATGTTTGTGTGAAATTTATCCTTAACAAGTTTCCAACTGTGTCCCGCGCTCTTGTTGAACTCATTTTAAAATAACTGTTTCGATCCACTGCACTAATTCCCTTCTTAATTTTAAACACTTCAGTCATATCTCCTATTAATCTCCACTGTATAGGCTCAGCTCTTTTAATCTTTCCTCATAATTCATCCCCTGTAGCTCTGGAATCAGCCTAGTTGCTCCTCTCTGGTATTTTTCTAGTGCTGTTATGTCCTTTTTGTAGCCTGGAGACCAAAACTGCACACAGGACTCCAGATGAGGCCTCACCAGTGTGTTATAAAGCTTCAGCATATCCTCCTGTGACTTGTACTCCACACATTGTGCCATATAATCTAACATTCTGTTATCTTTCTTAATGGATTCTGAACACTGTCTGGCAGTTTATAGTGCTAAGTCCACTAGGACTCCTAAATCGTTTTTGTAAGGTGTACTTATTTTCAGACTTCCCATTGTGTACTCATACCTAACATTTATACTTCCTACATGTAATACTTTACATTTACTTATATCACCCAATAGGGAAATCCCAACTATGCCACCTAGTGTAGTTTTCTGGCACTAGCATCCCTGCAACAAAGGACGTTTTGACCACCCTTTTATCTCCCCTTCTTTCAGTTCGAAAGCTGGGATCCAAAGACAGGCACACACAACAACACTTCAATGGACAATCAAACCCTCTTCTACAAAATTTATTTAAGAGATTAAAATAATTAAAACTCTTAATTAAAACTACCTTTTCTTCCTTCTCTTTTGGGTAATAAAGTAGTCACAGAGACCAATCTCCCCACAGTCTTTAGCCTGATCTTCCAGAAGACCCACTCTGATATTTCATCCACTTTAAAATCCTCCTCCTCCCAAGAATAAAGGCCGCCAGTACCCGATCAAATGCAGTGCCGATTTGCCACTATCTATGACTTGGCCCCTGGGATTTTAGTACTTAACTCATAGCCGTCAGTTTCTTGCTTACTCAAGGAAAACCACAACAGTTTTAGCTCCCACCCTACTTTATCACGACCCTCCAGAAAATGAATATACGTTGCTGGCACACTGTAGCCACTGCCACTTCTAAAATGTCCTGGAACCGTTTTCTGTCTTTTTTTCCACTTCTATTCTTGTCCTTTCATGCCCGTCGTCATTATAAATCCAGCAACCTTCTGTAACCCTTCTGCCTTCAAGAGTCCCCCTTTTTTCCTTTGTTAACACCCTTCAATCCAGTTTCCACCCAACTAAATACAGCTTCAGCACACGTGAAAAATACACAATCAATTAAATACAATTAACAAGTACTCAATAAAAAAAGAAATGTACCACAAAGTGAAATCTACCTACTCAACAATGAAACATACTTTAAAAATAAAAAAGAAACCCTCCACGCATTAAAATACTGTGATATTTCCACCCCACTGACTATTCAAATTCCTCATAATGTCTCAAAGGGTGTTTTCCTCTATTTAGTCTACAGTACAGGCCAAAAGTTTGGACACACCTCCTCATTCAACGTGTTTTCTTTATTTTCATGACCATTTACAGCACTCCATCACTCTCCTTCTTGGTCAAATAGCCCTTACACAGCCTGGAGGTGTGTTTGGGGTCATTGTCCTGTTGAAAAATAAATGATCGTCCAACTAACCTGACATCTGCACAACACAACTGCTGGTCCCAACCCCATTGATAAAGCAAGATATTCCACTAAATAACCCTGGTAAGGCACACCTGTGAAGTGAAAACCATTTCAGGTGAGACTACCTGTTGAAGCTCATCGAGAGAATGCCAAGAGTGTGCAAAGCAGTAATCAGAGCAAAGGGTGGCTATTTTGAAGAAACTAGAATATAAAACATGTTTTCAGTTATTTCACCTTTTTTTGTTAAGTACATAACTCCACATGTGTTCATTCATAGTTTTGATGCCTTCAGTCATGAAAATAAAGAAAACACATTGAATGAGGAGGTGGGTCTAAACTTTTGGCCTGTACTGTATGTGGCCTCCTCAGCTCATATTCTTCCCTAGGCAGCATTTGGTCACTATTCTCCTATGTAGGGTCTACAGAGGCTGCTGGAACTATAGGCCAAGGTACAACTGGCACTACTATTTGTGGTTCCAAGGCCTTGCTACCCAGAACCCCATCTTCTTATGTTCCCACTTCACTCCTTAGGTACGTACATTCTCTCAAATTATTCAGATTCATTATTCTCTCAGGCCCTACCTTATGGTCAGATGTTATAAACTGGATGCAAGGGTCACAATGCAGCAATCACAATCCAAGGCTCTTTATGCAAAAAAAGGAGCCAATTTATCCTTCCGAACCAATATCTGTAAGCCTGGTAATAAAGGACTTCTCTTTACATGTCGATTATACCGTTTCTGGTCCTTTTCTTTATTTTGCCCCCCAAACTTCATTACATACCCATAGGCTCTAAGCAACTCTGCGCAGTTCCCCAGTGAAAGGGTCATGCCAGTCTCTTACCAGCATGTCCTGCACCACACGCAACCTCTTCCAATCTCGCAATAGTCTTTGCTGGCCAACAGACTTGGCTTTCCTCTCAGGCCCTGAATGCAAACTTCACTGCATCACCTGTACCTGTACTTTCATCCGCCACATTTCCTCGTCCTCCATTCTTTCCGACTGTGTTGTCTCCATTCAACTCTCACTGCAGTATCCTGTAAGGACTGCCCCCTAGCACGGGTAGGTGGCTTACAATTCCTGAGACAAAACATCAGTGTTCTTATTCACCAATCCTGGGTGATACTTTCTCTCAAAATTATATTTAGCTATTTAGGCTACCCATTATTGCTCTACAAGTTCCAAATGGGTAGTATTAAAGTACACCAAGGGGTTATTATCTGTGAAAGCGATGAACTCAGCACCCAATCATCTCCATCACAGCCCATTTGAGTGCCAATAGTTCCAGCTTTAAAGAGCTATACAGTAGTTCTCATCATTTCATTCCATGGGAAATAAATTGTGACTGGCATAGGCAATAACACCTTCTTTCCCTTCTTGTTCTTGGGAGAGAACAGCACATAGCACCCTCATAATGGCATCAGTATGTAACTTAAAAAGTTTACAAAAATTCAGTCCAAATGTGGAGGAGAAATCAAAGCACATTTTATAGCCTTGAAAGCAGCTTGACTATCTGGAGTCCATTCTATGGATGCAATCTTTTTCTTCCCTGCTGTGCCAACAAGCAAGGCATACAGCGGGACAGCCATCTTTGTAAAAGTGGGGATAAATTGTATATAATATCCCACAAACCCCAAAAAAGAACAGACTTCCCAGACTGTAGTGGGTATTGGCCACTTTCTCATTGCAACAAATTTTTCAGGATCTGGGGGCACCCCTGCTTGACTCACAACATGTCCCAGCTATTTCACTTGCCTCCAGAAGAAACAACACTGAGCTTGCTGGAGTTTTAACCCATATTTAGCTAGTCATTCGAACACTGCCTCCAAATGCATCAAATGGGTCTCAAAATCTGGTGAACAGACGATGATATTATCAAAATACACATGTAAGGATTCACAAACCTTATCTCCTAAACATTGTTGCATCAAATGCTGGAAGGTTGGTGGACCATTACACAAACCAAATGGCATATGATTAAATTCATACAAACCAACTGGAGTTGCAGTCTTCACGATCATCTGGAGCAACCTTCACTTGCCAGTATGCACTAGCAAAATTGAGAGTAGAACACCACTGTGCCTGTTTTCCCGGCCACCTTCAATTCCTTCGCACCTCCTCATTAGCCTCTTTTGTTTTGCAAATGTGTCGATCAACGCAAGGAGCAAGCAGCCTGCTATCCCATCCCCACCACCAACGGAGCTCAACTCCGGCAAAACGTTCTCCCAGCTCAAGTCTTGTTAATCGTGGTGTGAGGTGCTTGAAATTGTAGAGGGTAAATAATATATTGTTATTTGGAGCACATGCATTTCATGTGTGTACTGTGTCTACAACCATCTATGTAAATGTAGGATGACAGGAAATGCAAGGCAAGAGATGTTGAACGCATAGCTAAAACAGAAACATTTTTCATTTTATGGTACTAATGACAAAATTTTGACAAGTGTATAATGTGTGAAGACTGAAGTCCAAATATCAAATAAACACTTTCACAAAAAATACACTGTGAGCGTTACCCGGGCACAGACAGGCAGACATGTTGTTTTCCACCACCACATGTTTATTTACAAATATATACAAGTTTAAGTGCACCACAAAACCCCCCAAAGTCCTGGCCACACAATGCCTTCTTCTTCGGGCCACCTCCTACTCTCTCTCGTTCCTGACCTTGTCCTTCTTCCACCCAACTCTAGCCTCGAATGAAGGAAGGCGGCCCCTTTTATCCTCACCCGGATATGCTCCAGGTGCTCCCCGGCAATCACCCGCCGACACGCCCCTGTGTGGCGGAAGTGCCGGCTGTACTCCCGGAAGCACTCCGGGTGTCCCTACTTCTCTTCCCCCCACCACTTCCTGGTGTGGCGGAAGTGCTGAGGTCCAGGGCTCCAAAGGCATTGGGGCGCCCCCTGGTGGCAACCATGGGCCCCTACAGGGTAAAGCTTCAAAGCTCTGTGCCCTTGGCCCCCAAAGGAACCAGGGCGGTCACCCCCAGATGGTCTGGGGAAGGCGCAAAGCCCTCCTTCGGTCCTCCTGAGCGTCCCGGCGGGGTCGCCACCCCAGCCACCTCTGACAACACATATAATAAAACAAGTGTGCTTTTATTCAAGAATATAACTGAAGAAAAAGAAATAGGGTTAGGGTATAACACTGACACAACCGGTTGGCAACAGTTTAGGCAACTGTTGTTATGATCCTGCCTTTGTCCAGAAACGGCTCTATAAGCTTTATTACCTTGGTCTTGGAAAGTCTTTCTCCCATGGGATGACTGGGATCTTTCCCTGAATAAGGAGTGGCATTGCACATGTACTTTGTCACCATGCCCATGTCAATCAAACATTGGTTGAGTTGAGCTGTTCTAACATCACATGTAGGGTCAACCATTGAAGTTCAGAAATTTCCATCTGATAATTCTCAAAATTTTCTTAAAGAGATTCTCACTAGATAATGTCACTTGGACTCAATACCTAAAGTACATTGTATTTCATGCCCATTAAAGACAACATTTATGGTTGGGCAACTTCCGTCTATTGTGGGCTATAATCGTTGCCCAACTTGGGTAGAGTTCCCATTCCCTCGCCCTGTAGTGTCTGGGTTTAATAGTTTAAAGACTGCTTCTGATTACTATTCTGAGGACAATGTCTACCTATGTGGCCAGCCCCTTGACAATGATAACAGATTGGTCTTCCTAGGCCATCCCACTTTCACTTAGAAGCAACTGGGCCAGGTGGTCTTGATGGTACTTGGCTAGGCACCTGAAATAAGCCAGAGAGATTAAATTGATTCCATATTTCTTCCACAAGAGTCGTAGTAAGCAAACCTGTCTGATTTCATATTTCTTGAAGGATCTCAGCACGGAAATCTTGTTTCCATTTCTCTAGAGTATTGCTCCCTGAATGCTGGGGGTTAGATTTTATAGACCAACAAAGGCCTTCTTGACCTATAATGGTGGATGGTTTTTCCTCTAAATGCCTCCTCTCTTCAAACAAGACTCTAAATGACATTTCTGTTATTCAACATACCTGTCTATGGAGTTATTAATGTATATAGCCTTCTAGTAGGCCACAGAGGAACTGATCTCTTAAAACAAAATCCTCTGTATTTGTTGCTGCTTCATCCTAGCGATGTAACCTAAGTGCCAGCTCTCAGAGCCTAAGAGGAAAAGAGCCCACCTTTTCCCCCTGCTGTTGACTACAATTGAATAATTTTGCCCTTAACATAGCTGCCAGCTCCCTATCATCACACAAGTTTTGTTAAACTTTAAAAACTGTAGGCTACATGCCCTCTCCTCAGATGGAAGGATAGGAATCTCCCTCTTTGCATCGCCATCTAAACCACTAAACATCACATAAACTTTCTGAAATTCTATTAACTCCTGTAACCTAAAAAGAACTTCCATCTGCAACTGCCAATCCTCCAACTTAATTTCACTTCCAAACCCAGTAAACTTCTGTAACCATGGGGCACCCATAAATACTGGCATCATTGTCATTGCCTGCCCCTCTGCCCTTGCGGCATTCATTGCGTGTCTTGTATTAAGGAATCCCAGATCCAGCCGGCTTACAGCACTTACTGTACATTAAATGTCATCTGCCATATTATTGTTGTCTATCCTGAGAAGTAACTGTTTGTGTGTGAATTTGATTTCTGTCTGTCTCCTGATTCTGTTGGGTACAGTTGAATTTAGGTGGGTTGGATCATAAGTTGATGGAGAGACTCTGATGTCAATATAGGGTTGTGCTTTGCATCAGATCAATTCAACTTTGAAAGATTTTTTAATTTAAGAAAGATACGTAAATGGTAAAGTTTCTCACACAATTTTTTAAGCTTCTGTTCATGAGCAGCATACAACATGACTGTTATAGAAAAGTGTATTAAAAGCATATTTTTAAAATTGATGATTTATATGTACTCATTATATGTTTTAATACACGTTAATACACTTGTCACTTAATAAAATGATTTTCAGTGCATACAAATCAGTACATTCTGTATGAATTGGCAGTTAAATTGCAAAATATAAATTATCAATCACAGGCCAGGTAATGTAACTGAAAATTTTTACTCATGCCAACCTGATCCTTAGTAGGGACATTACCAGTGCAGGATTTACGTATAAGCTACACAAGCTATAGCTTAGGGCCCCCCAAAACAAATCATATTTGGCACTTACATAGAATATCTGGACTTATAAAAGGCCCCATGTCTCAAATGGCTTAGGGCCTTATCAAGTCTAAATCCGGCCCTGGACATTACCCCCCTCTCACCCCACCATGTCCCAATATATCTGCCAGTCCAATACACAGCTAGCATGGCTTTGTTTCACAGTTTCTCTGCAACTTAAATTTTCAGATCACATTACTTTTACTGGAGGGTGTGGTGAAGTGAATGTTTGGATGCTAATTTAGCCACAGACTACAGCACAGTCGCTGTGACATTTCCTATTGCAACAATCAGTTGTTTAACTTTATGCTCTATGTGGGTCAAATATTCCACCAGAACAGCAGGTAGCTAGTAGAGGCTGTGATAGCTCAAATTTTTTTGGATGTTGAAATACAAGTAAGGCAAAATGAATAAATACTTCTTCATCCTGCATGTAATAATAGTGGATACATGGCCCTTTTTGTCGGCCTTCTCAGAAATTTTGCCCACCTTTGCTCCAAACTGAGCCCCTAGCCGTCCCTTCAGTTGTAGTAGACATCTGTTCCTGAGAGCCAGGTAGCACTGCAACAACCACAGAAACTTTGAGAACCACATCTTCTTCTGTGTCAAAATTGGCTTATGTGTCTCTGGAGGCAGACATGGACAATGCATCTGCAATAAACATATGTGCTTCTGGCACATCTGGCAGCTCAAAATTATGGTTCTCAATTGTCATCCTTAGACACTGCATACATATCACAATGACTTGTTTCTTTTTTTGTTGCAGCTCCTAAGAGTGGCTTCTGATCGTTATCTAAGATAATTTTAATGATACCAAAGATATTAGTATGAAACTTTTCAAACTAGATGTCAAGCACAGACTTTTCTTCTGCATTTCTTTAATGTCACTCAGTTTTATGAGATGAGCTGTTTTCCTTGACTGATCTGGGGAAACTTACCCACATTCCTCTCTGTTTCATGTCTTCATGTGGACAGGCTAACTGATTCCTGTAAACAGTATTTTATCCAGTTTGGCTAAAGGAGAGCTCCTTCCATCCAAATTAACAAGTGGGCTTCTGCTCTTTAATTGTCACTGGGGTGTTCTTTGAATCCATTTTTGTTCTTCTGTCTTTCTGTGCTCTGATTTGATTCATTCTTATCCTTGCCTGGTTGGATCCCAGCAGAGGAAATCTTACTTTCAAGGAATGAGACTCATTGACACTGAACTGGTGCTTTGGGGCCTTTTGGAGGCTTCATAACCCTTTTTGCTATTTTTAATGCATATCATGACAGGCATCACCAATAAAAACAAAATGAAAAGTAATAAAATAAATTCAGTTCAATACAATAATAATGAGTCTAGTATCTCAAAATGTTAAACAGAAAACAAAGATAATAATTCTAGGCTCAGGCTTGGATTGATGACTCGTATTGTTTAATGGCTTTAATTATCTGCACTTTGTTTCCCATGAAGCTTAACCAGCGTGGTTAGTTTGAGAAAACTTGTGGTTTGGAGTTCAAGGCCATCTTTTTTTGATAATTTACTTGCTGATTTCTACAATTTCTGTTGCACTGACCTTAGCTCTGTTCTGATGTTACTTCCTGTTTTGCCATTTTGTTCGTAATAAAAGAACCCTTTCAGCTACATTACATTAAATCAGCAAAGTGGTCTCAACCCTGGTCTTAAGCTCCTTTTATCCCTCAAATGGCTCTGAGTTACAAGGTTGGGGTCAAGACTGTCCTACAAAGGAACTGGCAGCATTGGGTATATTTAGATTTTTGAGTGCCAATCCATAGGGCAAGGCACCAGACACCCTTGGTGCCACAGTTACACCCTATCCTTCAACACATGCAATGTGACCAGTGCCTCAGCTGTAACCCAACAGTCTGGGGGAGTTCCCTGGTCTACTGACATCTACTATGAACTCTCTCTAACCTTATCATCTTTGGAGTGATTACTTCCAGGACACTGGTTAGCCTTAAATAATATGGGTGAGAGAGCTTGTCCAGGACATTATCTCCCCCGGAACGCTAGAGGGAAGTCCCCATGGTTTGCAGCGGGGCCATCCATGGCTTTGTAGCATGGAAGGTCAACCTTACCGGGGCCCTGTTGGACAGCACTTCCACCATACCTGGAAGAAGATTGTTGGACACTTGGAGGACATCTGGGTGTCCTATAAAAGGAGACAGCTGCCAGAGAGGAGCCAGAGTTGGGAAGAGGTGAATGAAGCTTGCTAGAAGAGGAATGAAGATGGAAAGGAAGAGAAAGAGAGAGAGAGAGAGAAATGAAGAGAAGAAACGGACTGTGAACTGTACGCGCCACATGTGTAAATAAAAATGTGTTGTGTGCTGCACTTGTGTCTCTGCCTGTCTGTACAATCCCTGGTGGTCCACACTACCAACACTACTACTTGGAGGTGTCACCCAGTTACTTCATTCACATCTTACCAGGCCATCCTCTTGTTGTGTTTCTGCCTTATAGGCCCTCTGTTCCTGCCACTTCCTTGCCAGCCTGTCCCATTACATCTAACTGATTTCTCACTACCTAACGTTTCTCAGTCACTTCTTGTCACTGTTGGTACAAACCACAGAACATCACAAGAGAAATCAAGAGGATGGATTCAAATCAGCTGATATACTTGCTTTTTGAAGTGGCTACTGGTTTCCTTTCTTTCTAAACTGTGGATAGAACTGTGTGCAGATTTTGAAAATTAACTCCCCTCAGAGATGCAATTGCCCTTGTTCTTTGTAAAAAGCTGAAGTTATTATTTAAATGGTGGCAGTATGTAGACACTCTTACTTTTTTAGGACTAATAATCATGATAATGGGAGGCACAATAGTTCAATGTTTAGTGTTGCTGCCTCAGAGATCTAGCATCCTCAATTTAAGTTCCGCATCTTGTCATTTGTACTTGAGGTTTGCATGTTCTTCCTATTTCTGTCTCAGTTTTCCTCTCTGGTTCTCTGGTTGCGATGTGTTTTAGGTCTATTGGTGATTCCATATTGGCTTCTGTCAATGATTGACAGTTTATCCAGGCTGGTGTTGGTGAGGAAGCAGAAAGGAGTCAGTGAGTCAGTGCGTATGAGCAGAGTGTAATCCTTAGGCCTAGTTGGACACATGTCCATTTGTTTGGTTATTCTATTCATTTGTTCTTTGATTTACTCTTTGTCTCTGTTCATTCTATGGGTTTATTTGAGGCTCAATGGACATATCTTTATTGTGGTTGTTGGCTATTTGGCCTTATTCAGGTTCCTATTGTTGCTATTCAAAGAAGCAAAGTTGATCATGGCCTCAGAGATGGAGAGCAGTGACATGTTGCATGCTGGTCCAACATAGAAATACGAATTTTAATGCACTTTGTACATGTGACATTACTACAACTAAGAAAGTAGTATCAGGCGTGCTAATTGATAATGTTCTTAACATAGTAAATTCGTCATTAGATACGGGGGTCTTCCCAGACTGTCTTAAGACTGCTATAGTTAAACCCCTTCTTAAGAAACATAATCTTGACCCCTCGGCTCTTGAAAATTTTAGACCCATCTCTAACCTGCCTTTCTTTAGTAAAGTTCTGGAGAAGGCAGCCATTATGCAGTTAAATGACCACCTCAATAAACATGCTATTCTTGATAAATTTCAGTCGGGTTTTAGAACAAATCACAGCACAGAAATGGCACTCGTTAAAGTAGTAAATGACTTGCGGGTAAATGCAGACAGAGGCCATTTATCTGTTCTCATCCTCTTAGATCTGAGTGCTGCATTTGACACCATTGATCATTATCAAGTCCTTCCATGAAAACCCTAAATACAAAGAGGACTTTTTGATTTATGTTAGGTAGATTGCCCAGAGGGGACTGGGTGGTCTCTTGGTCTGGAATCCCTACAGATTTTTTTTTCTTTTTCTCCATCCTCTGGAGTTTTTTTTTTTTTGTTTTTTCTGTCTACCCTGGCCATCGGACCTTACTTATTCTATGTTAATTAATTTTGACTTATGTTTATTTTTTATTGTGTCTTCTATTTTTCTATGCTTCATTTTGTAAAGCACTTTGAGCTACATTTTTGTGTATGAAAATGTGCTATATAAATAAATGTTGTTGTTAATATTCTTAGAAATCGCCTTAGTCAATGGGTGGGCCTCTCTGGCAGTGTCTTAAATTGGTTTGAATCCTACCTGGCAGGGAGAAAATTCTTTGTTAGTTGTGGGAATTACAACTCGAAGACACATGATATCCAATATGGTGTTCCACAAGGCTCTATCCTGGGTCCGCTGCTCTTCTCAATCTACATGCTTCCGTTGGGTCAGATTATCTCAGAGCACAACGTGAGCTACCACAGCTATGCTGATGACACACAGCTGTACTTATCAATAGCACCTGATGACCCCGATTCTCTTGATTCACTAACACAATGTCTGACTTGTATCTCAGAATGGATGAATAGTAACTTTCTCAAGTTGAATAAAGAGAAAACTGAAATCTTAGTGATTGGCAATAATGGGTACAATGAGGCTATTAGAAATAAACTGGATACATTAGGATTAAAAGTCAAGATGGAGGTAAAAAGCTTAGGGGTAACTGTTGACTCTAATCTGAATTTTAAATCGCATATTAATCAGATCACTAGGACAGCATTTTTTCACTTAAGAAACATAAGTAAAGTTAGACCTCTTATATCACTGAAAGATGCTGAGAAATTAGTTCACGCTTTTGTTTTCAGTAGACTAGATTACTGTAATGCACTCCTCTCAGGACTACCCAAAAAGACATAAATCACTTGCAACGAGTGCAAAATGCAGCTGCTAGAATCCTAACTAGGAAAAGAAAATCTGAACACATTTCTCCAGTTTTGATGTCGCTACACTGGTTACCTGTGTCATTCAGGATTGACTTTAAAATTCTGCTTATGGTTTATAAAGCCTTAAATAATCTCACTCCAACTTATATATCAGAATGTCTGACACCTTATATTCCAAATCGTAACCTTAGATCCTCAAATGAGTGTCTCCTTAGAATTCCAAGAACAAAACTTAAAAGAAGTGGTGAGGCGGCCTTCTGCTGTTATGCACCTAAAATCTGGAATAGCCTGCCAGTAGGAATTTGCCAGGATGATACGGTGGAGCACTTTAAAACACTGCTGAAAACACATTATTTTAACATGGCTTTCTCATAATTTCACTTTAATCAAAATCCTGATACTCTGTATCTCCAACTTATTATAATAACTATTCATGCTGGCTCTAAAATCTGTACTAACCTCTATTCTCTCTTCTGTTTCCTTTTCCAGTGTCCTTTTGGTGGTGGCTTGCGCTACCACCATCTACTGAAAGCACCGTGATGTTCCAACAATGATGGATGGATTAAAAGCCAGAAGTCTGTATGACCATCAACATCAAGTGACTCCGTGAGAACCCTAACTACAAAGAGGACTGTTTCATTTATGTTAGGTAGAATGCCCAGAGGGGACTGGGAGGTCTCGTGGCCTGGAACCCCTGCAGATTTTATTTTTTTCTCCAGCCGTCTGGAGTTTCTTTTTGTTTTTTCTGTCCACCCTGGCCATCGGACCTTACTCCTTTTCTATGTCAACTATCCATCCATCCATTTTCTAACCCGCTGAATCCGAATACAGGGTCACGGGGGTCTGCTGGAGCCAATCCCAGCCAACACAGGGCACAAGGCAGGAACCAATCCTGGGCAGGGTGCCAACCCACCGCAGGACACACACAAACCAAGCACACACTATGGCCAATTTAGAATCTCCAATCCACCTAACTTGCATGTCATTGGATTGTGGGAGGAAACCCACGCAGACACGGGGAGAACATGCAAACTCCATGCAGGGAGGACCTGGGAAGCGAACCCGGGTCTCCTAACTGCGAGGCAGCAGTGCCACCACTGCGCCACCGTGCCGCCCTATGTCAACTAATGTTGTCTTATTTTAATTTTTTATTTTGTCTTTTATTTTTCTTTTCTTCAGTATGTAAAGCACATTGAGCTACTTTTTGTATGAAAATGTGCTATATAAATAACTGTTGTTGTTGTACTGCTTTTCCTACTATTATAACTACTATTACTGAGATGCAATAGTGTTTACTGCTGGACATAACAGACATTTAGATATTTATCAATCTGTCCATCCTGATTCATTTAATAATTCTGATGAACTCAGTTATCTGAGCTTGAACAGTTGCAGAGCCTACAAGCAAATGAATCATATGGATTGTAAAGATCCATCAGTGAATAGAAGTAAGGACGATTCTCCAGAAAATACAACATCAATGCAAAGGAGTGAATGCTTTTTAGTACTAGTTTACAGACTATATGAAATGTACCTACAATCATTTAAAAACCATCATTCCATCTGCCTTCTTAAAACTGGGCTGACCTCAGTTAACAAAGTAGAAGCATTCTGGCCCAGTAGGAAAATTTTACTGCTCAAAGGTTAATCTTTTTGAATAAAAGAGATTCTTATTTATGTTTCATTTACGTGAGCTTTTGAAGCTCGACGCTGACTGCACCAGCGATGTCATTTGATCAAATACGTTATCAGCAGGGCTCAGATTGTGGGGCTGCTAAAACTGCATCATTTATGAACTAAAATAAACTGAGCAGATACTAACTTTGTGATCCTGGTTGGGATTTGGAGGCTAAATTAGTGTCCATTAAGACAAAAGCAGTGTTTTAACTGCAGTTGAGGTCAGTCCTAACTAATTCTGGACGAGTCCCCATGCATAAACAAGAACAAACATTTGACACCTTATGTGAGGCACCTGGGAAACACCATAGCATTATTCTACAGGAATTTTTAAGTAATAGATTAATCTCCAATTGGAAGGTTTGATTTCATTAATGTGGCTTTAAAGTGTGGACAACTGTAAAAATGGAGGGAAAGAAATTAAATGGCTCTTGAGTTCTCTAAACCAGGCTAAATGGTCAATGAATACTTGGAAATATAAGTAGTACTAGGGTGCTGTAGCGTGTTAGCCATTATGGATGCAATGAAAAGTCAAGCAAAATGACTCCTTTTATTGGCTAACTAAAGAGATTATAATATGCAGACTTTCAAGACAACTCCGGCCCCTTCTTCAGGCAAGATGTAATACAGAAACTGGAGTTCCCTGTGTTTATATACACACTAGGACAAATAACAACATTGGAAAACTTTTAAGTGAGACATCTTAAATGTAAAATATTAATAAACTTCTTCAGGCTAAGATTCATTTAGCAAGAGAGGAGCACAATGTATGATCAAGATCTTTGGATAAGATAACCATCCAACAAAGTCTTTTGAAGTTTCTGATGAGTTTTTCCATAGGATGTGGCTCTCTGGTCAGGTTTTCTGGGGCAGTCCGAGAGATGTAAACAATCCTCATATCCGGCCATAAAACTCTTGTCTCTATTTAAATCATGGACTGTAATGTGTTAAATTTCAGTATGACTTTGACTTCCCATTCTTTTCTCTCTTGCTGTGTTTTGAAGTTGCCCATAAGCACTGTGACTTTAAACTCCTCAAAGTGCCCATGGCCTTTAAGTGAGCTCCTGCAGGAACATCCCTATTGCCATTCTTTTTTTTTTAACATTTTATTAATTTTATTAGAATCAAACAACAATTCATACAAGCAGGCCATTTTTAACGTGGAACCTGTGGAAATTCATTCTTTAGCATATTTTAATCTTTTTAGTTAGCCAATATAAAGTGTCTTATTTTGCTTGACTTCTCACTACCTCCATAATGGCTAACACGGTACAACACTCTAGTACTGCGGAGTTTAGAAATATAAGCAAAAAAAAAAGTATTACACTGACCTCTAGTGGTTTCTCAGAGCATTGACCCTCTAATCACATCTTTTAATTGGCGTTGGACCACAGGATGACAACTATTATGTCTGTGTCTTGTCTGCTGCCAGCTGATGTCTCAAAAGCCCTTCTTGTTCACTATCTTTCATGGATGGCACACAGTGGCAAGAAAAGTTATATTCCCCATTAAAAATGTATGACACATCTTATATAATGTCTTTCTCATCCCTACCATTTTTGCCATCACTTCCTCTACCTCTTCATATCTTAAATCATTCTTGAGGTAGATTGAACACTTAAGTAGCAGCTTAAGTGAAAAATTAAGGAAAACGTAGTAAGTAAACTGACTTGTTCAGTTTTAATGTGAAAAGATGCTGACGGAAGAAGAGAAGAAGCGGGCCGGTAGAGTGGAGGAAAGAAGAGCTGCTCAGAAAGCAGCAAGCGCATTAACCTCTAAATAAACGAGTGCTAAACATACAGAGAAAGAGGATGAAAACTATAAGTCAAGTGCATTCAGTGCATGTTATCATGCAGTGCACCATTACTGGTTATGAATAATTGTGTGTTAATTAGATGTAAAGCATGGTTTGAGATTTAACACATTGCAAATAGAAACAGAAAGAAATAAAGCAAACAAATAAGCTTCACTGATCCAACCTTCACCAATGTTGATAACACAAATTTAGATAAACGTCTAAAATCATTAGCACTATTAAGAGGTAATTTGAGAGAAATAGTTCAATAAACAGAGGTGTTTTTTAGGAACTCTCCACTAAATAAAACTAAAACTTTAGTGGTCAGCATCAGCAGGTCATATCAATGCTGGCATTCTTTTTTTGGTAATTGACCAGAGGGCTGTAATTGTAATTCCATGCCTATCTACCATCCATCCATCATCCAACCCACGATATCCTAACTACAGGGTCACAGGGGTCTACTGGAGCCAATCCCAGCCAGCACAGGGCACAAGGCAGGAAACAAACCCCGGGCAGAGTGCCAGCCCACTGCAGGGCACACACACACACACACACTAGGGACAATTTAGAATCGCTAATGCACCTAACCTGCGTGTCTTTGGACTGTGGGAGGAAACCGGTACCCGGAGGAAATCCACGCAGACACGGGGAGAACATGCAAACTCCACGTAGGGAGGACCCAGGAAGCGAACCCTGGTCCCCTAACTGCGAGGCAGCAGTGCTACCCACTGCGCCACCCTGCTGCTCACCTATCTACCTTAATGTTTATTTTCAAAAATTACTTTTAAATACTGAACTCCAGTGTGAACATTTTTTCCCATCAATGACAAGGCCCAGTGCTTTCTTTGAAGTGGAAAAGATACTTCCGCTAACGTTGTCCTACCAGTCCTGTCCAAGAATTACAGGGACAGGAGGGCTGCACGTAACAGCCACCCAGATCTTTTGTGTGAATCCCTTATAAGTGATAATACATACATTGGGTGGACCGATACCACCGAGTTTCCCAATGGATACAAGTCAGGCTGGTTGACCCAGTATCCCATTGTTATGGAAGTATGTATAGGTGAGCTACGCTAGGAACGTTGCTGCCAGAATCAATAAGCTTTAAACACCTTAAACCCATTCACAACTACCACCTTATCTCTTGGAAAAGACAGAGGGTGCATAAAACAACAATACCTCTCGCCTTTGGCCCAACTTCAGTCCATGGGCTCACTGAAAGTTGGGACAGTTGGGAATGGTGTGGCCAAGCTGTCCGAACTTATAACAGTAGGGTGATGTGGACTGCTTCTCATTTGTATGCATCATAGGATCATTATCTCACAGGGAGGGCTCCGATGTAGTAACTCATCCCTGCTGAGACTTGTGTTGTTCAGTGCGTCTTTCTGCTCTGTAAAATTTGAGGAGCAGCATGGTTTCGCTCGAGGGCTGAGATCAGGGCATACATCAATTTATATTTTTGTCTCCAGACGGGATGGGTGAGATGCTCTGTGAAAGCTTGTATGTAAAAATCACAGGCAACCAGCTCCGTCTATTGAGGAATTGGTCTCGGGTTTTAACTATCGACCCACACTACTCCAGATTTCGTAGACCTGAGCGCATGCAGGTTTTTGTGGGGGTTGAAAGTTCACTCATGAGAAGCCCTAGCCTGTTGGTGTTGAGATATAACAATATCTCAATAGTACCTTGGCCTTGAGTTTCTCATAACCACTGGACACCTCTTTGTTGACATCATAAAAGGCGCACTGTTCCGGTCCCCGCAGGAAAGGTACTAATATGTGTGCCCAGTCTACGAAGTCCCAGTGATAGCATGTGGCTGTGCAATTGAAAGCTAAAAAATAAATTTCAAAATTATCATCAGAGTGTAATGGTAGTAGTACTTTAGATGGTGCCATACCTAAATCCTGTTGGAGAGCCGTGTGAGCTTGTCCACGTACCTCCGCTTTGGCGATTTGGGTCTTTTGATGCCTCACTTGGATTTTTAATGCTTAGAGCTCTGCCATCATCCTCTGCATGAATTATACAATGTCTCATGCCTCGCTCATGATTCAAATTTTTTTAGAACTCCTACAACTGTGCCACTGTAAAGAAACAAAGGCACAAGATAAAGGGTCTGGGGCACCCAAAGGCAAATCCCGTATCTTGAGGTTATGCAAAAGGTGTAAAATAAAATGTGTGTTAAAGCGCAAGATGGAGACTTCACTAAATTCAGATTCAGTCAGCCCCAAGATTGCATTGTTTCCTCTTATGTTGGATTCTGGGGAGAAGAGGTGGGTCGAGGTGTTCTGACCCTGAATGTGACGTTAGAGAAGTAGAGGTGTCAGTCTTTATTTCTGCAGAAGGGGAAGGAGAAGAGAGAACATTATTAGACAGTGCTCCTTCATATTTTGGCAATAAATTACACTCACCTAAAAAATTAGGTTGTTCTCCAAGCACATGTGTGTGATACCAGCAAACATTGTTCAATTACACAAGTGATGTAGCTGAAGAAAGTGTTAAAGAATAGAGCGAGTAGGATGCGAAGTACAGGCGTAGTGGTCAATAGTCAGCATGGTCCCAGACACAGGAGGTTGTGTTTCACTAATATACTGGTTAATATAATAGTAACAATAAGAGCAGCTCACCACTCAAAACGCTTATTTTGTGATGCCGCAAGACTCGAATCCGTGACCTGTTGATTATGAGTCAGCAGTTCTTACTGCTGTACTACCAAAGCAGTCGTGATACTGAAGTACCCTAACCTGATTTCTTTTTCTTTGGTTATAGTCTTGGATAAAAGTTCACTTGTTCTGTTATATTTGTACCTTTTGTGAAAGTGCTTATTTGATATTTGGATTTCATTCTTCACACATTATACACTTCATGTCAAAATTTTGTCATTAGTACTAAAACATGAAAAAAGTTTGTCTTTTAGGTATGTGTTCAACATTTCTGTCATTCTACACTTACATAGATCTTTGTAGACATGTAACACACATGAAATGCATGTGTTCCAAATAACCATATATTATCCGCACTATACAGCTTCCGGTACCTCACTTCCAGACAATCACGGCTTGAGCTGAGAGAGCTTTTTGCCATTTCTGCAGCAGTGAGAGGATGGGATTGTAGGCTGCTTGCACATAGCGACACATTAACAAAACAAAAGACGCTGACGGACAGGTGCGAACGGATTTAAGGTGGGCCGGGTTTACGAGTTTTTTCGTAGGCTATGGTAATTCTAGTGTTAATAACTAACTTTTGTAGAATTTTACTTAAGAAAGGAGGGTTAGAAATTGGTCTAAAATAATCAAAGATAGAGGAGTAGAGATTAGTTTTCTTGAGTGGGTTTTAACAACTGCAGTCTTTAGATAGTCAGGGAAGACCCCCACATCTAATGATGAATTCACTATGTGAAGTACATTATCAATAAGGACATCGGAGACTTTAAAAAAGCTTGGTGGTAGTGGGTCAAAGACACAGGTGGAGGATTTCAACTGAGAAATTATCCCATAGGAAAAATTTTACTGCTGAAAGTTTAATCTTTGAAGGCTCATGGGACTTGAAAGAGGTTCTCATTTAGGCTTCAGTCAAAATTCAACTTTGTCACAAATGTTTCTCCTAACATTCCTTAGCAGAAGTAGTTTCAGACCAAAAGAAGGCATTAGATACAATTTAGGAGTGAAAAGTGAGAATTTGGTTTCAAAAAAGCATGGTATATTTGGTGAGGGCTCTTTCTAGTCTTGTCTTAAAGCCACTCATGGGTGGTTTGATAACTTTAAAAAGCGATGTGGCATACATAGTGTGGTTAGACATAGAGAGGCAGACAGTGAGAACAACAAAGCAACCAATGAATTTGTTCACAAGTTTGAGCACTTTGCAGATGCTCAGGGTTTTATTCCCCAGAAAGTGTTCATTTGTGATAAGACAGACTTGTTCTGGACCTTCATCACTCAAGAGGAGAAGGCTTTACCAGCACATAGGCCAATGAATGACAGGCTAATGCTTTTGTTGTGGGGGAATGCAAGTGGGGATTTAAAAGTTAAGCCTCTGCTAGTCTACCACAGGGAAATCCCAAAATTCTTCAAGAAAAATAACGTGGTAAAGAGCAAGTTACATGTGATGTGGAGGGCTAATTGTAAAGCTTGGGTCACCGGGTGTTTCTTCATGGAATGGATGAACGAATTGTTTGACCCATCTATGAAAAAATATTTACAAGAGAAAGATTTGGCTCTGAAGGCTTTGCCTGTTTTGAACAATGCTCCTGCTCACCCTCCAGGCCTGGAAGACAACTTGTTGGAGGCGTTTAACTTCATCACTGTATGGTTCTTGCCCCCTAACACAACTTCTCTGATCCAGCACATAGACCAGCAGGTCATCCCTAATTTTAAAAAACTGTACACAAAGGCAGTTTTCTATGAGTGCTTTGAAGTGACCTCAAATAGAGAGATGACCTTGAGAGAATTCAGGAAGAACCGTTTTCATATCCTCCACTGCACAAATCTTATTGATAAGGCCTGGGAGGATGTCTGTTGCAGGACCATGAACTCTGCCTGGAAGAAATTGTGACCAGAAGCTGTAACTCAGAGGGACTTTGAAGGCTTTGAGACTAAGTCTAGGCCTACAGTTATTGTGGAGGATATTGTGACTCTGGGGCAGTCCATGGGCCTGGAGGTCCATGCTGATGATGTGGATGTGTTAGTTGAGGAGCATAAAGAACAGTTCAGCACAGAGGAGCTACAGGAGCTTCAGAGGGAGCAGCAACATACTGATATGAAGGGTGATTTACCAGAAGTGACAAGCAGGCTTCTACAATGACGGAGGTGCCATTGGGAAGGTCAGATATCTGGGGCTCCGAAATGGTGTCTCAGACACGTGGCAGATCAGTATTAGGGAATTGCTGTTTACATCAAATAAACAAACACAAACAGTTCATCCTTTCTTAAGAATCATATCCATCCACAAGATTTAGTACACATCCTTCGTGTGAGATGTTTAAAAATAGTCCCAACATTGCAATAGGGACAGTAGAAGTGTGTTTCTTTACGTGTGTATCTGTTGCTTGCACATGAGGGTGTAGAATGTCAAGCCTGAGATGCACAACTGATAGGCCCCCTGCATTATTGTAGCCCACCACAGTGCAAGTCTTACTGACTTCCACATTGCCCAACATGAACGTTGATATTTGATGCATTGTGAACAGTGCTTATGGTGCCAGCGTCTTTCTTGTTCATCCATGTCAATGCAATCATTTTGCCTTTTTTTGCCTTATCGGTACTGCTACACCACCATGAAACTTCACGTGACTGAATTCGCAATGCATATCATGATAGATAGATAGATAGATAGATAGATAGATAGATAGATAGATAGATAGATAGATAGATAGATAGAAAAAACGTAGTTTTATCATTTTGTTCATTTTATTTTCTGCAATGTTATTGGGTCATGATAATATTTACCTTCTAATGCAGAAATCAGCTAGTTTGGTGTTCCTTGTTTGTACAAAGGTTAGTTCAAAACAATCCTTAAAATTAGTTAGTGTCCTGGCTCAGCATGAAACAAAAGGCAAAACAAAACAAATAAAATATTTGTTACAGAGCCAAAAATCAGGCAAGAAGTCAAAACCAGGCAAAAAACGAATATCAATAACAAAGAGAGAATTTCTCTTAAATTTCAAAGGATTTTTCTGAAGATTGGATAAAGCTTGGTGCAAACTCTGACCTTTTATCCTGTTGAGCTGAAGAACTCGAGGTCACGACCCTGGAGACCACACCCCTAGAAACACTGGTTGCGACCCTAATGACGGTTACACAAAATGGTATCTAACAGAGAAAACAGGCCATAAGAGCCTAAAATTCAGCCTTGATCATGACAGTTAGTGTTTCCAACAAATCTCTAAAAGTTTAAAAAGTCCTTCTGTCTTTTTTTAGATTGTGTCTTTTGTGCTTAACATAACGATATGCTCTGATTCTGACACTCTCTTATTTTTCTCTTCCTTTGATTTTCATCATTTGGTCAGTTATTTTCTTTATTATTTTTATAATTTGTTGGGTATCTTGTCCACACAACAAGCTTAGACTTACCATCACATATTTAATGACTAAGGATATTTGTACTTGCCAAAGTGTTACTCTGACTTTATAAAGTGTACACGTGCCAGAATACGCCAAAAATAAAGCTTTTTTGTCTCATCTTTTCATCTTAGATGTGAATGGCTTATCCCTTTTCACTTTATTATCCCATTTCCCCTAATATGGAGAGTGTCACACATTTGCTCATGGGAGACAATTTACAGGCTTGAATAAATGGACCAGGGTAGACGGGAAGGGATGTAAAGTAGAAATTCAGATGACCATATACTGTAACAGCAACAACAAAACAACAACAATAATAATAATAATACTGTAGTGACCCTCTGTGTGGATAGTTGGCACTGTACTCTAACTCTTTCTTCTCTGTCCCTGTGCAGACCATCAGAAGAACCCGCCTCATAAAAACATCACTTCCTCCTCCGGCCTCCTACAGACGTCATTTCCGCCTCCACTCCTTCAGAACCTGCCTCCCTATGACATCATTTCCAATTCCAATCCCATCTCTTCCAGTCAGTTAACTATATATCAGCCATCTTTGTCATTGTACCTCAGCTCTGTTTTGGACTTACTGATTGTTTGCCTTTTTCATCCTTCAACATTTCACGTATAATGGGGTGGCTACCACAAACCTTCTTCTATCGCCTTCTGTTTATTTTACAAGAGGTCCGGCTCATTTCCCTGATCCGTGTCAACTCTATCCAGGTGCGCGTATTGACAGGCCAACAGCAGAGGTGCTTGTGGGCCACGAGATTATCAATGAGACTTGAATTTAGGGAAACTTCTGCATGCTCTGCAGCTAAATGTGAAATTGTTAACCATTAGGACTAGGGTTGCAATACGTCCATTATACATCCATGTCTCATATTTGATAATTTTGTCCCCTGTCCCGTTCTGACCTTTCAGGGACACCCAAATGTTTTTAAATTTCGTAATAAAAATGACTACCTTCTTACAGTACTTAGTTGTAACTTTTTAAATAAGTAATTATACTTTCTTTTCTCAGATTCTTTTGATGAAAATGACCCAAATCATCAGCATTGCAACATACAGGGTCAACAAAGTGTGTTGTTACTACTTGCCACAGCCCACTTTTTTTTCTAACTGCCTGTATCAAATAATAATAATATTTCTCTGTTGTCGGTATTAAATAAATATTTTCAAATGATTTCACTTTTACAGAATTTTTTTTAGCTTGTATTACATAATTTTCAAATGACTTTACTTTTGTTTTCCTCATAACCCATTAAAATCCTTGCTTTATATTTTTAACTTATGTCTCTACTTTTATATAATATATTGGTCTGGGTGTGTAGGGGACATGTATAAGTTTATATATATATAGTAATATAGAGAGAGATTTTAAGAGTGTCCCGTATTTCTAATTTTCTAATCTGGCAACCCTAATTAGGACCTTAATGAAGAACCTAAGCCAGCCATCCCAAGACAGAGATCCAGCCATTTTATGAATGAAGGTTTTATTGAAGCAGGCAAGCAGTTACATTGATAGGTGGGGCTAATTGGGGAAAATGATATGGCCACCCTGCACTCTGTAACCTCTCCATTTCTGGAGTGAGAAGGCCAGATTAGTGCACAGGAACACAATGCAAGCATGGTGGTCTTTTCTTTGTATCAGACAGTGTCTGATCAAGCAGGAGAGTTGGCCTTGATATTCCTGTCAATCCAGTCCCGGAAGACAGATACCTTTGTGTAGATGTTATCACGGTTAGGATCTTTGCACCGTTTACTGTTAGCCAGGTGGAAAGACACAATGCCAACTGCTTTTGGTTTTCTCCCATTGACAGAACAGACCAGTGGACCCCCAGAGTCACCCTGAAAAAGAATATGGTGGGTTTTCATTAAGTATGTCATCATTGATGCCTGTTGATCATCCTGTACAGCTTTTTTTACTTTTGAATTAGCAACACCAACCAAGTCATAAAGTTACACTTACAGAGCAGGTCCCCTTGATGCCATCTCCTCTTGCACAGATCACAGTTTCTTTTAGGTCGTAGATTTTGGCAGCTGTACACGTGTTAACATCCTGAATGGTTACATTCACTTCCATCAGCTTCGTGCTGGTGGGCCCATTGTTATCAGTTGTGCCCCATCCTGCCACAGAGCAGCTGGTTCCATCTAGGGTGGAAGATCTTTTCTTTGGAATGCCAATGATCTGCACGCCAGGTGTCAGAGTGACACTGTGCTCAAGCTGTGACAAATAAAGAAAACAGAAGGCACAGTCAGTCTGGTCTGTGATCACTATAAAGAAATGCCAATGGTGCCACGTTGAACAAGGGCTGTAGTCAGTCAGACAGGAAGTGATGTAAAGCAGAAATTCAGATGACCATGTACTGCAACAGCGACAACAAACAATGATAATAATAATAATAATACTATAGTGACCTTCTGTGTGGGTAGAGGTGAAAGGAGAACAATGTGGATTATAGAAATAATAAAAAGTAGAAATGCTTATTCTTTTTAAAGGTTACAATAAAGATATAAAAGCAATTGTGTCTTTAAGTAATATGACAGTAAGAAAACAAAAAAGCTCAAACTGTTTTCACCCCTAATGGCTACTTCACTATCGTAATGGCCCTGGAGAATGCCCCACTTCTGCTCTGGTGTTTCATTTGGCCCCAAAGCACAGTGTCTCACTATCCTTTTCAGTTCCTCGTAGAACCCTTCAATCTTTTGCAACCTGCCTCCTCTCCCCTTTTTAATCCTTTCATCTTTTTGCTTTGATTGGAAAACATCTACATCTGTGGAGTGCTACCAAATCTTCACATAGCTTGCATCACGGTAGGGCAAAACGTAACGTTGTGCACAGGAAGAAGTTTGTTTGGATCTCAGTTTTCACCTTCTTCTGCATCTGGAACTGGACTGTGCTGTGAGTGTTCATAAGTAGTCAGCATTATTGGCCTGATCATCAACAATGATGAGATGGCTTACAGAGAAGAGGTCTAACTGCCTACTCAGTGGTGCCAGGACAATAATCTGATATTTAATATCAGCAAAACCAAGGGGCTGATCACAGACCACGTGAGGCAGGCTACTCTCATATCTACATTAGAGAGGATTCTGTGGAGAGCATCAGCACCTTTTCATTTCTTAGAGCCACCATCACCAATAACTTGAAAGCATACCCAGCCCATCTCGATTATTGTCAAGAAGACTCACCAACCTTTTAACTTTCTCACATTTGTGCACCAAACCTGGGTGTCTTCATCAAAGCTCGCCAACTTCTGCATGTGCAGAGTGGAGTACATTGTCAACTGGCCATATAACATTCTAAACATGATATGATACCAGCTCAGCTCGGAGATGTAAAGCACTACAGATGGTGATAAAGGTGGCACACAATGTTGATGACACACAAGTCCCTTCTGTTCAGGATGCTGTCTGAGAAAGGCAGACAGTTTTTAAAGACCTTAGCCATGACACGTGGTCATCTGTCGACCACAGGTGCTCACACCAAGGGCTTAGGGCTTCCTACTTGTAGTCTCAGTTCACTACTGTGTCAAGTGTTGCCTGAACTGCCTTTGGTCATTCCTGTCTATCTAAAGACATTTTACACATACGGTGGCAAAGTGTTTGAATAGACTTTCAAAGCAGAATACTGTGCTTACTGTTTACACTTCACTATCTGCTCTCCTTGGATGGAGGAGTACAGGGGTGGGAAGTCTGCAGTCTGCCCACAGTGCCCAGTAGGGCGCTCAATCAGAAAGAAGGCACATGCTTTGGAACACTAAAGACTTGACTTGGGAAAACAAATGACCAAAAGAGCATAAGAGAGGCTTCAATTGAAACCAGATGTGTTTTTTTTTAGATAAATTGTAAGCTGGGTAAAGGTCATTACTGTGGACTTCTATCAAGAATATTGTTTTGTTACGTATCAGATTTTAAAGGTACTATATGACAGATAGATAGATAGATAGATAGATAGATAGATAGATAGATAGATAGATAGATAGATAGATAGATAGATAGATAGATAGATAGATAGATAGATAGATAGATAGATAGATAGATAGATAGATAGATAGATAGACAAAAAGAAGAAGAAACTTGTGACTTTGCTAAGTATAAGAAAGTTGTCTCAGTGAGGAACCATAAAGGGATATTGTTGTTGGTATGAAGGAGCCCCAGTAGCGTTTCTTAAAACACTTCTGTTCAACAATGTATTGACTAAAAGTATTCAGCACTACTGTCATTATGATCAGGGCTGAATCTTAGTGTCTTCTTACTTTTTCTATATTAGATGCCATTTTATATAACTGTCATAAGGGACACATCCTGTGTTTCTAGGGGCATGCTCTCTTGTGTCAAGACCTCAGGTTCAGGAAAAAAGGTTAGCATTTGCACCAAGTTTTATCCCATCTGCAGATAAATCCTTTAAACACAAAAAGAAAAACCCTGTCTTTGCTATTGATCTACATGTCTTGCCTGGTTTTAACTTCTTATCTGATTTTTGACTTTGATTCTTGTCTCTCATGTGGGTTTTGGTTGCTTCATTTTGCCTTTTGCACACATCTCCTGTTTCCTGCTGAGCCAGGACAAGTGTGTTAGAGAGAGGTGTCTCCCTGAGCAGCCTACCTCCATATATTTCAATGGCAGGCTCTGGCCTACACAGACCTAAAATGAGGCTAAGGATTTTAAAGTCTAATTATAAAGGCACTATATAATAGATAGATACTGTAGATAGTACTTAATTTGTCTCAGGAAGAAATTTAGCCTCTGCAAAAGCTCAAGAAACAAAAACAAATCCCACAAGTACACAAAAAGAACAAAAATTAGAAGATACTTGTGACTTGGCTCAAGATAAGAGAGCAGTCCCATTGAGGTGTATTGTCATTGATATAAAGGGGCCCCTACAGCATTTCTTGACACACTTCTGTTCATATATTTATTGGTTAAAAGTATTCAACCCTAAAATGCCAAGGAGGAGATGAGTGTAAGTATAAGAAGGCAGTTACTTTTCCACAGTTTCACTTGGTGTTGGATAGTTTTGTTCATATGATAACTGAAATGTGTGTGTGTGTGTGTGTTTTCACCTTTGTTAGATAATATTAGACTTTGGTTGAAGAACTGAAAACATACAGGGTCAATTGCAATAAAGCTAGAAATTAGGAAAAAGCAAATACTTTTTAGGCAAAACACAAAGCAAGTTTATCAATCCTGAAGGAATCAGCAATCCTAATACATAAGACATTGTGAACAAAAAAAATGGAGGTCAACTTAAAGTACAGACAACAAGTGAATTCCCGTCAAGAGGGTAAGAGGACCCAGATTTGGCTTTTTTTTCTAGTGCAGGTTCCTAATTATTCTTATTTTAAGATTGAAAAATCTAGTGCTCAGGTGTCTAACTCAAGAGATTAGTATAGTAATTAGCCCAATTCTAAGTTCTTTAAGCAAAAATCAAGAACTTAATCCAAAATGCTACAGAGTTATAAGAGTTACCAACACTCCCACACACCTTTCTGTGACGCCTCTCATCAGCCAGCCCACCTGTCCTCATTCAGACTTATTGAGCACTCTGGAATGGCTTCTCAAAAAACTTTCTCCTTGCTTTACCTCTTCCAAACACATGTGCATCTTAAGAAGTTGCCTCTTCCTCACTTCCGAATGGAGTATCCCCACTGCTGTCAGTCAGAAGTAGACCCTTTAGGTTTCCAATATTTTTCCCCCATTCAACCCCAAGACTTAATAATAAAATAAAAAAGGCATTTCATTAAAAGAGCTGACAAGAGCACCAGCTTCTGACAAAACTTACCCGCCTCTGCAGTGGGCAGCAGTCAGAACAAAGTTGGGATCGATCAGTGCTCCTCCACAAGTCGATATGCCTCTGATTGTTCGTATCTGTAAAAGAGCCATGTAGGGTCGGCTGTGTGGAACAGCTTCTTGGCCATCAATGATCTTGTATCCAAAGACCCCTAAAATCAAGACACACAGGAGAAATGGGGTAAGGTCTAAGGAGCCCTGGCAATGTTTCGAGTGACTGGTATTTTAAATGTTCTTAAAATGAGCATTTCAGCTTATAACCCAAGCTCATAATATAAATTTAAACTTGTGTAATAATAAAAACATAAGACAAAATTACAAACAACATAAATGATAAAGAGAAAAAGGCACTGTTTCATTTCTACAGTTGACAGAATGGCCCAGAATCCAGGGGTGAATCCTGCCTTGAGCCCAACTACCTGGGCAGACTTCAGCTCCTACAACACTGAAATGCTCTACAAGTGTTGTAATTAATAAATTATCTATCTCTATACTCTGTAATCATCATTGTTAGTTATTTACTGTAGTTTATACACAAAGTATATTTAACTTGTTATAAAGTATAGCGGTGTAAACTTCTGCTGTAAAAAGACCGGGCTCATGGAAACTATTGAAATCGTCGGAAAAAAAATTGAAACGCAGAGTCGGCGATTTCGTTTTGCTCGCCCCCCTTGTCTATCAGCGGCTAAGCGTCTTTGTCTCCGACTCGTTAAATGGGCCGCCTTGCTGGCTCTTTGAGCTTCATGCTGTAGCCTCGTACTTATTTCTTCGTCCGACTCGTTAACTTGAGGCCGCCTTACCATCTCTTTGAGATTTACGGTGTATCCTTGTACTTCTTTCTTGTTCCGACTCATTAACTTGGCGCTGCCTTGCCGGCTCTTTGAGCTTCATTGCTGTAGCCTCGCATTTCCGGGCCGGACAGACAGATACACACACACACACACTTCCACATGTAGACATTTATATATAAGAAGAGCAAATTAATTAAACTACACTCTGCATAGAGAATGGTTTTGAACTGTAGAATTCTAATCGATTAGGACACTTCTACAAGAGTCTGGGGAATTCAAACAACAGGAGTAGAGTGGAGCAATTGAGTGTCCTTAAAATGTATCTTTACCTGATTGGCTGTTCGGGGACAAAAAAACTTTAAATCAGAGTGAACATCCTGAATCAAATGTGAACTTCTGTTAAGAGATGAAAAATAAATGAATGAATCCAGCCGAAATAAAAGAGTCATGACGATCTTACCTAAGGTGACCACCAGTGTTTTTCCATGGGTCTCTTTCAGCTTTTCATACTGAAGTGTGCAAGCCATCATCATTAACTGCATGCTTAGTACATTTTCCTTTATTCCTTAATTTCAAAATCTTCCAAAATGCAGACATCTCAGTCTGCGGTTACCTTAACAGCTTTATTTATCTGGGACTGAGTGAGTAAAAAGATAGGATAACTTAACATTCTCAATGCTGTTTATTCCAAACCAGATATGTGGGGGTAAGGAGCCTATCCCGACGGCATCAAGTCTTGATGATTTCAAAAACTTTTTGTCCTTTGAATCATTTTGTTTTTCAGTTCATGAGAATTTAACATTTTGAAAGTTCAAATTTTGGAGCTTTATTTTAATGCTGGTTGTATTGTTTAATTTTGTTGATCGACACTTTGCAATTTTTTCATTGCAACAGCTACGGTTAAGTCGTTTGGTTTAGAAAAACAACTTTCACTACTTAGATAATTTGACCTATTGTTTTTATTTCATGCTAAGTTCTCAAGAAAAAGGTCTTTCGTTTTATTTCTGTAAAAAAAACACAGGTTTAGTTTACTACTTTTAACATCAGAGCAGTGTTCTCTTAACACAGAGTGCCTCACCTGAGGGCAGCCATTTTAGGGAAAAAGAAAAGTAATGGGTATCTGAATGGCAGGTATTTTGGACATTTTCACATTTTTACATTTATTTATCTGTCTGACACCATTATCCAAAGCAACTTACAACATTTGAGATACAATTAGTTACATTTATTTTTCCAATTGGAGCAGAGGCAGGTGAAGTGACTTGCTCAAAGCCACATGGAGTCAGTGGTGGGATCTGAACCCCTCAACCTCAGTGTTTGAAGTCCAAATCTTTAACCACTTTTGGAACAGGCATAACAGCTAGTCCATCACAGTTCTGAATTGTTCACACCCTGGGCCTATTTAGAAGAAAATCAACCTAAAAATGTTAAGAGTGGTGTAAACAGGAGTCAGTGCTAGGGCCACTGCTATTTTAATATATATAAATGATTTGGATAGGAGTATAAATAGCAAGCTGGTTACGTTTGCAGGTGATACTAAGATCAGTGGATTGGCAGATAATCTTGAATCCATTGAATCATCACAGAGGGACCTAGACAGCATACAGGTTTAGGCACATTGTGGTAGATGAAATTTAATGTTAAATGTAAAGTGTTACAGGTAGGAAGTAAAAATGTTAGGTTTGACTACACAATGGAAGGTAGGAAAATAGAGAGTACACCTTATGAGAAGGATTTAGGAGTCATAGTGGACTCATCACTGCCAACTGTCAAATGATTTTCAGAAACCATTAAGAAGGCTAACAGAATGTGAGGTTATGTTTCGCCCTGCTGTGTGGAGCACACGTCCAAGGAGGTTCTGCTCAAGCTTTATAACACACTGGTGAGGCCTCATCTGGAGTCCTGTGTGCAGTTTTGGTCTCCAGGCTACAAAAAGGACATAGCAGCGCTAGAAAAGGTCCAGAGAAGAGCGATTAGGCTGATTCCAGGGCTACAGGGGATGAGTTATGAGGAAAGATTAAAAGAGCTGAGCCTTTACAGTTTAAGCAAAAGAAGATTAAGATGTGACGTGATTGAAGTGTTTAAAATTATGAAGGAAATTAGTCCAGTGGATTGAGACTGTTGTTTTAAAATGAGTTCAAAAAGAACATGTGGACACAGTTGGAAACTTGTTAAGGGTAAATTTCACACAAACATTAGGTTTTTCTTTACACGGAGAACCACAGACACTTGGAATAAACCACCACATAGTGTGGTAGATGGGAGGACTTCAGGATCCTTCAAAACCCGATTTGATGTTATTTTAGAAGGACTGGCAAGCTCTGTTGGGCTGAATGGCCTGTTCTCGTCTAGAATGTTCTAATGTTCCAATATGTACATTTTTGGGAAAGTTGATGCAGGACTGAAACTGAAGACATTTAAAGCTTTAGGCAGCACTTCCATGCTAAATGAGAATGGGTCAACTTATAATAGTGGTCCATACAGCACCTCAATGTAAATTTCACTTAAGTGACATTGCAGGAAATCACTGAGCGAAAACTTTTTAAATACAATACAACGGAATACACTGTGCAATACTACAGAATCAAATGCATTCACTTTTATAATATTTATTATGTATATAAATAAGTGCATTATAAAATTAATATGAAGTTGAATCAATTGAACAACTTAATTTGAAACTGACATTGGGTGAAATGAAGTAAACAAGCTCCCTAGATAGCCACATAGTGTATGGGCCTCTGTGTGTGCACACATGAAAATTTAAATGAATTACATATCTCAAAAAGTACTTGTGCAATGAATAAATGGAACAGACTGCAAAAACCCTAGATAAATTAAACAATTTCTATGACAGTTATCATTGAACAAACTTCTTTTAGTAGAAAATGGGGATAAGTGCGGGACCAGACTAGACCAAAACCATGAAGCCTGGAGCCCGCAACAAGGTAAACATGACTGAAAAAGCCTGGACAATTTTTTTTCTGAAGTTATCATTGTACTTTGGTGTCAGCATTCAGAGCAGATATCTCGTAAACTGCTTGTTCTAAAATGTTCTATCTTTGCTGGGATATTGCCAACCAGGACCTCTACACAATACAAAAATGTATAATTTTCCAATGTAAATAGTAATTTTAAGACATGAAAATCAATTTTGATATTTTCATAGACACCCAGAGATACATATTTCTAACACTATGCTCACTTCAGCTTTTTTCTAACTTTTGAATCTGAAATGAACTCAATGGCAAATTTTTTGACAGCCTCACCAAACTTCTATTTAAATGGAATTAAAACAACAAGTTTGTTTTGAACAGAAAAAACACCACATAATGTACACCATGTACAACACCCTGCCCAGAGTCGCCTCCTGCATTGTGCCCAATGCTTTCTTAATAGACTCATTTCAAGTCACCCTCGATTAATGAAGAGAGTATAAAATGCCAAAATGAAATATAAAGATATAAATATAACATTTTATACAGTGCCTAACTATTCATATTTTAAAAATACTTCTTACCCAATTTAAAATGCAGAAAACAGAAAAACAAAGTGAACTGGTCGAGAAGTACCACATAAGTTAAATTCTAATTTTAAAATGATACATAATGCTCGTTACTGCCCTGAATACCAACCATGCAGTTGACATGACAGGCCGAGCCAGACAGCAATGGTGATGCTCCAGTTTGCTCCCTCCATGGTCTACTCCTGAGTGTCTCTACTCTTCTTTGTTTGTGGAGGTCTTCATTAAATACCACATATGGGAAAGTCGTAGCTGGTTGGTGATGGGAAACTGCACAAAACGTCATCCAACAAGCAACCACAAACCACACAATAATCGGTCCATCGAGGTGGAGGAGGTGCACTTACCACATTTTTTCTTTGCATATGCTGTATCAGCAGCTCATTTTAAGTCTTTAGATAAATTAAATTTTGTGCTGTGTGATTTGGTAGCTATGAATACTTTGACAGAGAGAGTATAATAGAGAATGGCGAGCAAAGATTCCTTCTTATTTTTAATATGACATTAAGATTAAATCAGATGTAATAATGTAAACCCTTTCTTTTCAGAAGTTCATAGATGATGATCATCAAGGGTATCAAGCAAATGAAGAGTTAGGAACTTGAATATATGATGGAAACTCTAGGTGAAAAAACAAAATTAAAAAAAAAAACAATTTGGATACCATTTTATTTGCGATGGGCTGTAATAGTGGATAATAACAAAACCATTGAGACAGTGACTCATGGTATAGGACTTGAGGGCTTTGATCTATCTATCTATCTATCTATCTATCTATCTATCTATCTATCTATCTATCTATCTATCTATTATATAGTGTCTTTCCTAACTATCTATCTATCTATCTATCTATCTATCTATCTATCTATCTATCTATCTATCTATCTATCTATCTATCTATCTATCTATCTATCTATCTATCTATCTAATAGACTTGCAGAGCTTCACCTGATTACTGATGGTAAGAGCGACCTCCACTGTAGCAGATCCCACTCTTGTTGCCCTGCTATATTGTACTGTCACTGCTCCAGTTCTGTTTTACACATCGCTGATCTTTTCTTATTTTATCATCTGGTTGTATTTGGGTAGTGAGCGAGTGATGTTATGGTCAGACACACTAAGGGCTTCTCTGCAGTAGGACCTGTAAATGCCAAATATGTTTTCTAAATATTTGTCCAGTATATCTCTACTCAGTGTTCTTCCTCTTCGTCTTTCCCGACTTCTATGTGGGGTCATTTTTTTCTTTCAACTTTTATCTGGGTTCGATGTGCCTAATCAACCTTTTTTTTTGTATTTTCTCCCCTGTCAAACCCTTTTCCTGTCAAATCTTTTTTTGCTTTTTTCATTAATCTTCACTTTGGCTCCCTCATTTTCACTTCCCCTGTATTTTCATTTCATCAGTGTTTTGCCAACATATTCCTCCTCCCACGTCCATACCACTTGATCCATCCACGTTACACTCTAGGATTTTTCTCATCTAATTCTCCATATTGGGCTACAATTGATCCTGGATATTAAAACTTATCCACTCTTTTCAGTAGACTAACTTCTCAATCATGATCATCATTAAACCTCAAATATTCTGTCTCCTTCCAATTTTTATTCCATCCTCTATCTTCCAAAGCCCTCCCTTCTTCTTTCAATTTCCAATCATATACAGTATAGTTCCTTTCATATCTATCTATCTATCTATCTATCTATCTATCTATCTATCTATCTATCTATCTATCTATCTATCTATCTATCTATCTATATCCATTGCCAATGATTATTGTGAGCAATGCCACCGTACTTATTAAATTTGGTGAGAACATCTGTATTATACCTCCTGGTGTACAGTGAAAGCTGCCCATTGTGCTTTACAAGATTCAGATACTAGTGTTGAAATTAATTAATCTTCCAATACAAAGATTGGAGGTGAGATCTGTCTAAATTTTAATACAAGATGATGAATATCACTAGAGAATGCACTAAGTATCCAAATGTTAAGCTATTCATAGCAGGTCCTCATCAACACAATCTGCTGTGTGAATTCCATTAAGGTCTTATTACAATACTTCATGTGTTGCTGTATGCAGATGTTATAGATACCATTTATACCATTTGTGAAATCATAGAAAAACTGGAATGTAAGTCATTGCAAACTCTTTATGACTAATTTTAGCTCATGTCAACTGGACTCATGATTGTGACAATACCATTAGTATTGTAATATTAATACTAAGCAGAGAGATGCGGTAGGAGATGCATGGAAATTTGGAGACAAAAGAGGGGAGAGAAAATATTTTTTTCAAATTGCAAAGGAAAGGAACAAGACTGGAAAGGATTTTAGTCAGATAAAGCAGATGATGGATAAGCAAGGTGAGTTCTTAAGTGAGCATGAATGGATCAGGAATAGATACATGGGATACTTTGAAAAGCTCTTGATTGGAGAAAATCTAAGGGCGTTGTTTGGGAATGGGGTCCCAAATGGAGGGCCAGAACCAAGAAAAAGGACGGAGGAAGTAAAGGAGACAGTGAAAAGAATGAGTAAAGGCAACAGAACCACTTAAAATACAAGTGGATGTGTGGAAGAATCTAGGAGAAGAGGGGGTAGATGTGTTGTGGGATCTAATGAAGAAGATCTATGAACAGGTAAGAATACCAGAGGAGTGGAGAAACAGTGTGATTGTAACCATTAATAAAAAGAACAGAGACACAGGATTGTGCAGGCTACACAGTGATAAAGCTGATGAAAAATTGGGCTAATGAGTACAGAGAAAAGACTTAAGGAAGAAACCACCTTGGGGTACGGGTGGGAAGTTTGGTTTCAACACATGCAGTCTTTGCACTGAGACAGCTCATAGCGAAGCATCAAGAAAAAAACAAAGGTTTGCATGTGGTGATTATTGATTTGGAGAAGGGTTGTCATAGAGCACCAGGTCAAGTGGTCTGGAGTCGCATAAGAGTGAGAACTATGTGAGTATTGTCCAGGACATGTATGAGGTGGTGAGGACTCGGGTTAAAAGAAATGTTGGGGGTAACAGACAAGATAGCAGTTTGAGTAGGTCTGCACCAGGGATCTTCTTTAAGTTCTTACCTCTTTAATCTGGTTATGGATGTGTTGACTTGTGGGATAAAGGACCAGTCTCCCTGTGCATGTTTTTTGCTGATGACTTTTTGTTGTGGAAGTGGAGAGGAAATTGAAAGAAGAAGGGAGGGCTTTGGAAGATAGAGGATGGAATAACAATTGGAAGGAGACAGAATATTTGAGGTTTAATGATGATCATGATTGAGAAGTTAGTCTACTGAAAAGAGGGGATAAGTTTTAATATCCAGGATCAATTGTAGCCCAATATGGAGAATTAGATGAGAAAAATCCTAGAGTGTAGTGTGGATGGATCAAGTGGTATGGACGTGGGAGGAGGAATATGTTGGCAAAACACTGATGAATTGAAAATACAGGGGAAGTGAAAATGAGGGAGCCAAAGTGAAGATTAATGAAAAAAGCAAAAAAAGATTTGACAGGAAAAGGGTTTGACAGGGGAGAAAATACAAAAAAAAGGTTGATTAGGCACATCGAACCCAGATAAAAGTTTGAAAAAAATGACCCCACATAGAAGTCGGGAAAGATGAAGAGGAAGAACACTGAGTAGAGATATACTGGACAAATATTAAGAAAACATATTTGCCATTTACAGGTCCTACTGCAGAGAAGCCCTTAGTGTGTCTGACCATAACATCACTCGCTCACTACCCAAATACAACCAGATGATAAAATAAGAAAAGATCAGCGATGTGTAAAACAGAACTGGAGCAGTGACAGTACAATATAGCAGGGCAACAAGAGTGAGATCTGCTACAGTGGAGGCCACTCTTACCATCAGTAATCAGGTGAAGCTCTGCAAGTCTATTATCGATAAGGAGAAAACTATCAAAATGTGCCCAAATAATCCAGATGATGAACACTTCTTTTGGAAAATACATATAGCCTAAGCATTTGGAAAATGAGGTAGGAGAAAAACAGGTTTTACAGAGAAGGGTCATAAATACATTATTTTGCTTTTTAACAAAATTAGAAAATAATAATTACAGTATCCAAAATGAAAATGAAAGGCAGATGTTTTTTTTAAAATACAAAAAGGTTAACTGAAACAGAGTTTAGTACATCTGACATGGAGAAGTCTGTGCAGCAGGCCAAAACCGACAGGGAAGTGGAGCAAGATGGCATTTTGGGATGACTCCTCAAGATCTGTTTCAGGCAACTCTCTCCAGTTTTTCATGTATGCTTACTGCCTCACTGCTGCTTGGAGCTTTGATGGCTTCACTTCTCTTAACTTCACACTATGTAAACTCACAGAGCATATTATGGTGGATGACCAGGACCGTCTGCCTGAAGGACCGGGTGGAGAGACAAGACACATGGCATTATCTCCCCAAAAGCAATAGATGGCAGACGCCCTGGGTTGCAGCGGTGCCTTGGATTCCAACATGGCTCCATGTGAGCTGGAGTTTAGCTCATCCATTCTGGGTTCTGTGGGTTCCACAGGGGGGTGCAGTAAGGACTGCTGAGTCCTACTTTGTCAGGTTTCCATCTCACCCAGAAGTGCTTCTGAACCACACTAAAGGGCCAGTGGAAGTACTCCTATGTGGAGGATAAAAAAAGCCTGCTGCCACAGTTGGGAGAAAGAAGGACAACACTTGCAAGGAGGAATGGAGACAGAAGACTATTTTTCAGTTTAGGAAAAAGGAAAAAGTCACACGCGCTGAGGTCAGGTGAATAAGGGGGCTGGCGAATCACAGGAATGCGTTTTGAGGTCAAAAATTCTGTTATGGAGAGGGCAGTTTGACATGGGGCGTTGTCATGATGGAGCATCCATTTGTCTGCAATGTCTGGTCTCACGCGAGTGACCCTTTTTCTGAGCCTTTCAAGGACGTCTTTATAAAAATTCTCCAAGCTTAACACAAAATTTAATGGCACAACGTTGCTCCAAATTCCGCTGTTCCATTTTGCGTGACGCACAACCAAAAACACAACTTCGCTAATAGCCCTCACAAAAATCACGTAGTTAACGGAAGGAGTTGAAACTCGCACTGAGCTATGGGAGGGTACTGATACACGTGCTCTATCAAGGACAACAGCGCAGCGTTGCCAGATCGCTTGCAGTGTTGCCAGTCTCATTACTTTTCTGCCACACCTCGTATATATATATATATATACTAGCAGAATACCCGCGCTTCGCAGCGGAGAAGTAGTGTGTTAAAAAAGTTATGAAAAGAAAAGCAAACATTTTAAAAATAACGTAAGATGATTGTTAATGTAATTGTTTTGTCATTGATATGAGTGTTGTTGTCATATCTATCTATTTATATATATATATATATATATATATATATATATATATATATATATATATATATATATATATATATATATATAGCAAAATACCTGCATTGGCAGCGAGAAGTAAAAAGAAAAGGAAACATTTTAATAATAACGTAACATGATTGACAATGTAATTGTTTTGTCATTGTCATGAGTGTTGCTGGCATATATATATATATATATATATATATATATATATATATATATACATATACACACATACATATATATACATATACATATATATACACATACTGTATATATACACACACACATATATACATACTGTATATACAACATATACATATCTACATATATACTGTATATACACATATATATACAAATCTACATATATATATCTACATATATATATATATAGGTGGGACTCGATTAAAAAATTAATCCAATTAATTAGAGGCTGTGTAAGAATTAATCTTGATTAATCGTATGTAATCGACACGAAATTTGCCCCAAATCGCAAATGTTTTTTTTTTATTTAAAACGGTTTTAGTGGGTGACAGAATCAAATAATAGACATGGACATGAATATTGTAAACTGAAGCTGTTTTAATTTCTGAAAAAAAAAAAGCCTTTAAACTGCATTTGAATTCAAAACAGAAACAAAAATATCATCCCTGGTTAAAATTGGGCAGACTTAAAAATAAAGTGGTAGTTTAAGTACTTTAAGTACATTTTCAGAATAGTATTGTCTTTAAATAATAATAACCAAAATTTCACCATAAAGTGCAGTTTTTCTTCTTAAAAAATAAGTCAGAAACATAAAAGGTAATTTGACCAGCTTACTCTTTAAACTCTGAGTAACATTAGCCAAAATTATTTTGTACATTAGGCTAAAACAGTGTGATCATTGAACATTTTGTAATTAGATGTATTTAGAATTACTAACGGTCACGGAAGTCCAATGATCCCCAGTAAGAGCCACAAAGTCCGCTTTCTGTAATGCATCTAATTTTGCTTGCTTTTCAGTGTGCACAAAACCATGCTTTTATCAAGGCTTCACTCGGGAAGTCGAAATGATCAGTCGTAGGAACGCGCTTTATTCCGACTCTAACATTTTTGTAGCTGTGATGTGTGCATCAGTGTAATGGATGTACCAGGAAATCATGCATTGACAAAAGTTCCCGTTTGCTTGGAATTGAAAGTGTGATTAAATGCGTTATTTTTTAACGCGTTATGGAGTACATGCATCGAAGCTTCTCAGCTGTGCTTGTGCTAAGAAAGGGAAAATTTTAAAAATAACGTAACATGATTCTGCGTTAACCTAATATTTTTCATACGTCCCAAACCAAGGAGATGCGAAGGTGAAATGAATCGGTAGCGCGCATATACTCAGTACATCCCTCTCGAATCGAACCTCGGCGTAGAGGCTTAAGACTCTACAATTGCGCCACAGCATGTGGCTTGTCTATGCTAAAGTATGTATTGTAGATCGGGGTATATATATACATTTATATATATACCTGTGTATCGCAGTGGAGAAGTAGAAGTTATGAAAAAGAAAAGGGAACATTTTAAAAATAACGTAACATGATTGTCAATATACAGTAATTGTTTTGTGAGTGTTATTGAATGTTGCTGTCATCAAGGATTTGATTATCATTATTTCTTTCAATCAGGCTCGTATTTGTAGGATGTGTTCAAGTTACATTCCGTGTTTGTCAATCGTTGTAAAGATAAGAGGTTTCATTCATCGATTAGTTCCTTACTGCATCAATAAACAGCTCGTCTTCCTTTTTATCTGTGATGTGACAAACTGCATGCACGGGTTTTTTTTACGCTGTCTTCCTTTAGCAGGACATTCACTTTTTCCACCGTGTGCTTTGTTTCCGCAGTAGCTGCACTTATGAATATGATTGTATGTATAAGACGCTTCATATTTTTTTGCTGCCTTCTCAATTGTGTAATTCGGTTTTGTTCAGCACTCTTTGGAACTGTTGCTTTTGTCTGCATTGCGCCAGTTCACGGAGCCGCTTGGTGTTCTTGCATCGAAGGTTCCCAGCTGTACTGGTGCCATCTCGTAATGTCAGCTAAGACCCGCACTTAAAAGTTTCTCTCGCAGTTTCAATGAGTTTGTGCCAAACACCACCCTGACCATCTCATCTTCCTCTGCATAAGCACAGTCCTTCACCCGTGAACATTTACCGGCAGTGTTTGTATTGGATTGCCGCTGATGGACGGCCTTATATGGGCAGGCACTAAATTACAAACGCTAGTGGCAGCCTGTCTATGAACTTAATTTAATATAAACTTACGGTTCACGCCGTGCTTTGTTTCCGCAGTAGCTGTACTTATGAATATGCTTGTATGCATCATTTGCTTCATAATGTTTTTCTGCCTTCTCAATTGTGAAATGGCGTTTTGTGCTCATCGCTGGAGTTCTTCCTTGTTATCTACGTACTTACGTAGGAGGCGTGATGATGTCACACGAAACTCTGCCCCCCACGGCCATCTCCAACTCAAGACTCCATTACATTATATGGGGAAAAATAGCTTCCAGTTATGACCCTTATGCGTAGAATTTCGAAATGAAACCTGCCCAACTTTTGTAAGTAAGCTGTAAGGAATAAGCCTGCCAAATTTCAGCCTTCTACCTACACGGAAGTTGGAGAATTAGTGATGAGTGAGTGAGTGAGTGAGTGAGTGAGTGAGTGAGGGCTTTGCCTTTTATTAGTATAGATATATATATATATATATATATATATATATATATATATATATATATACAGGTGCTGGTCATAAAATTAGAATATCATGACAAAGTTGATTTTTTTCAGTAATTCCATTCAAAAAGTAAAACTTGTACATTAGATTCATTCATTACACACAGACTGATTTATTTCAAATGTTTATTTCTTTTAATTTTGATGATAATAACTGACAACTAATGAAAGTCCCAAATTCAGTATCTCGGAAAATTAGAATATCAATTAAGACCAATGCAAAAAAAAGATTTTTTACAATATGCACAGATCTGCAGTGGGCTGGTGCCTTGCCAGGGGTTTGTTTCCTGCCTTGTGCCCTGTGTTGACTTGGATTGACTCCAGCAGACACCCGTCCCACTAGCATCAGTACGCCAGTTGCTAGCATTCAGTGAACAACCCGCGCTATAACTCTGTGTGAATTTTCATGTGATTTTGTGTTTTTTCAAGTAAATTTGAATTGATTGCTGAAAAGTATGAAGGTGGCATGCATATCCAGGCATACTGTATGCCGAGAACAATGGTATCTACGATTGTGAAAAACAAAGACGTTATTAAAAAGTAAAGTAAGGTTAAATTTTCATTTATTTCATCCAATTGCTTTTGCATTTATGTATTTTAGTATTAAGCAGTGCTTAAATTATTTTAGGGTTAGGGTTTGGGTTAGGGTTATGACATTAATTGGCATTAGCAACCACTTTATAAATGCCATTATAAATGCTGTAGTACTGATCACAAAGCATATTTATAATGTCTTTGATAACTGCATTTAAGATGCTTTATTATTGATCAATTAACTAATAATTAATATTTTTCAAAGAATCAGTACTAAAGCATTTATAATGGCATTTATAAAGTGGTTGCTAATGCCAATTAATGTGGAAGCGATGCTTTCTAAATGATGAACAAAGTATTTAGTCATGCTGAACTAATGCTTCATAGTGTGCAGTTATTATAAAGTGTTGCCGAAAAGTTCAATTTAGGCTTAATCTTGTTACATCTCAAATCGTTACTATTTACGTAATATTTCTGAACCATTTCAAAAGGGTCAGAAAACTGTATGCTTATCCCATTTCTAAACTTAGAATGGGTCTATCAAGTCCCTCTTTACTGGGATCAGTTCTAGACAACATAACAAGCTTATTATCAAACTGTTTCTCAGTTACAGTAAGAAGGTTCTATCGCTTGTTAACTTATAGGGGGAAAAGACTATACCATAAGTTGTGACTATGAAAGAAATATATATTCTAATCAAATTAAGCAAACATTAATATGAGTTTAACTCAAAACTTTAACTTTCTAAGATTGACTCTTACATATAATATATATTGTGGTGAGTGGCTGGGGCTGTTACCCAGCCGGGATGCCCAGGAGGACCGGAGGAGGGCTTGCGCCTCATCCAGACCATGAGCGGGCGACCGCCCTGGTGGCTTTAGGGACCCCATGTATAGATCTTGGAAGCTCAACCCTGTAGGGGCCTGTGGTCACCGCCAGGTGGTGCCCCGATGCCTTTGGAGCCCTGGACCTCAGCACTTCCGCCACACCCGGAAGTGCTGGGAGGAAGAGGACCGGGGAAACCCAGAGTGCTACCGGGTGTGCAGCCAGCACTTCTGCCACACTGAGAAGTGCCGGTGGAAGATTTCCAGGAAGCACCTGGAGCTCATCCAGGTGTGTATAAAAGGGGCCACCTCCCTCCATTCGATGGCTGGATTTGGGAGAGAAAGAAGGACACGGAATTGGAGGAGGTGGCCTGAAGAGAGAAAGAGGCAGTGTGAAGCCTGGACTTTGGGGTGAAGTGGGTTGTGTCGCACTTTATTACTGTAAATAATAGACTGTAAATAAATATGTAGTGGTGCATTTAATATGTCTGCCTGTCTGTGTCCGGGAATCGTTCCACAATATATATACTGTATATATATATATATATATATATATATATATATATATATATATATATATATATATATACACAATATATATGGAATTGCTAAAAGTATAATATAAGGAAATGAGAGATTTAAATGTAATGTAATTACTGTACAGATCCCAGGCCAAAACTGTTGTAATACTGTATTGTTACCGGAGATCAGCATGCGTGCAAAGTTTGAAGGAAATTGGTTCGGTAAATGTGAATAAAAATTGCAAAGTTTGACCCAGACAAACAGAGAGGGCAAGTTGAATAAAACCATGCAATAATAATAATAATACCATTTTTGAGTGGGGTATTCCTTTAACCATATGTATCTAACAGTTTAAATTTGTTAAAGAATCTAGAAAAATCTATGCATTTATCTGTCTGTCTGCTATCTTTCTATGCAGCAATATTATTCTATATTACTATGAGAAACCTACAGATACGGATCAAGCAGCAGTCATTTCAGCAGCGATGAGCGTTACAGACAAGACTGAGGTCAGCGTTATCAGTTGTGATGATGACTTCCTTGATGTTTACACAGACGATATGACTCACTCAGTCATTGATTTTAAAATAATAAAAAAATGGATCCACTGCTTTCATTAAAATGCATCAAGAAATGGCTACCCCTTTAAAATATATAATATAATATATAAAGTTATATTCTTGCAGCTGGGTCCTCCCTGATTGGAGTGTGCATGTTCTCCCCGTGTCTGCGTGGGTTTCCTCCGGGCGCTCCGGTTTCCTCCCGCAGTCCAAAGACATGCAGGTTAGGTGGATTGGCGATTCTAAATTGGCCCTAGTGTGTGCTTGGTGTGTGGGTGTGTTTGTGTGTGTCCTGCGGTGGGTTGGCACCCTGCCCGGGATGGTTCCTGCCTTGTGCCCTGTGTTGGCTGGGATTGGCTCCAGCAGACCCTCGTGACCCTGTGTTCGGGGGTTTGTTGGAGGAAAGCCTGTTGTAATTGACTTTGCTTTACATTTAAATTAAGTTTATATCTTCCATGGTTCCAAAATGGTTCAGTGGATTGGAAAATGGATGGATGGATGGATTCTTGCAGCTTCAAAAACTTCTCATTTAAAAGAGATTCTTTTCTTTCATGCACAGACTTGTTTTTTGTGTTCTACTAAATTAGTTTAGACAAAATGTTGTTTTGTACTTTTATCTGTTTTCATCACTGTTTCCAAGAAACTGATAAGAGAGTTGCTCTTAATCGTACAATCAGTGACTTACCAGAACTCATGACCAAAGAAGTGTATTGCTACTCAGAGAAAATGACAATGGCTTCTTCAGATTTATTCACCTACACGGGTGGTGAATCACTAAGAGTCTGATCTATTCGTTGAAAATTCAACAGTCCTTATCCTAACCATATCCATCCCTCCTTGGCATTACCATCATCACACACAGACATTGAGAAAAGGTTCCTACAGTGAAATGTGATGTTAGCTTTTCTCCAGGGTTATTGAGGACCACCTTACACAACAGTATCCACTTTTGAATCAGCAGAGTCCATTTTCCTCAATTTGAACCATGTTTTTATGTCCAATTGTTTAATTCTGTCTTCTTTGCCACAGATTCCAATATAGCTGATGTCTTTTGAGCAGCAACTACTTAATAAAAAGCGAAGTTTCACAAAAGAAGGAAGACTACTCAAGCTGGTTTAAGTTAGCTAACAGCTAAGATGTTCCAAAATTGAGTCCAGATGCTTCTTAGAAACAGTAAAGGTTTCCCCTTCAAGTAAACTATAGTTGTTTTTTATGTGTGTTCCAAATCACACAACCACTAGGTTCATCGTCATGTTTAACTCCTTATGCTCTTGCTGTAGTTCATAAAAAAGCTGTACTCATCATTAAAACATTGGAACAATCTAGACGAGAACAGGCCAATCAGCCCAACAAAGCTCACCATTCTTATCCATTTAACGTTTCCCAAATTAGCATCAAGTTGAGTTTTAAAGGTCCATAAAGTCCTAGTGTCTACCACACTACTTGGTCGCGTATTCCTTGTGTCTCTGGTTCTCTGAGTAAAGAAAAACTTCCTTACGATTGTAAGAAAATTAACTTTCACATGTTTCCAACTGTGTCCCTATGTTTTGAAGGAACTCATTTTAAAGTGACAGTCTCCATCCACTGGGTTAATACCCGTCATAATTTTAAACATTTCAGTCATATCTCCTCGTAATCTTCTTTTGCTTAAACTGAAAAGGCTCAATAACTAATACAATCACTGCTATATGTTGGCTCACTGGAATCTTTTATTTTTGTGACTTTAACAAGGAGCCCATCCAATGACAGTTACTTTTGCCTCCTTTTGAGGATTTTGTGAAAATGTGACATTGCATTGTCGTTAAACAAATTCATTGCTTGCACTGCTGCAGCCTTATTCGGGTGGTGCTTTTCTACAATTTTTTTTTTGTTGCGGTACCATTACTAAAGAACAATCGCTACACTTGGACACAAAATTAAAAAATGCTTTACGCACACACACACGTGGTCACAATGCTATCGTAAACAGTATACGCTCGTACAGATGTTGACTAGGAGTGAGGTATGCCAACTGAGACCAAGCATGGGAGACAATTACCCACAATCCCGCAGTGAGAGAGAGAGAAGGACCATCAGCTCAGTTGTGATCACGTGACACTCGGCAGGCAAAGTCTATACCTACTACTCGTATTGCAAGACCTCGCTCGTTTATCAAGTTAAAATGTATTAAATATTTTTGCTTGCCTTGCAAAATACTTGCAGACCAAGTTACTTGGATTCCAAGATTTTGCTGCACTTAAAATCATTGATTCATCCATATCTCATTCATACCGAAGTCATCACAAATGAACTCGGACTCTTCTTTAAATGCACAGTTTATTGTAATACACCATCTGTTGTCGGCTGAATGAAACAATACAATACTCACAGCTATCGGTTGTCTCCTGTTGAGTGGACAGACTAATGGACCCCCAGAGTCACCCTGAAATAAAAGTTAGTGAGCTTTCCTTAAGGATGCCACCATAGATACAAGAGGACACAGCTCTCTTTGGTTTCAAGTGACTATCAGGACTCTTTGCAATTTGATTAAACAGAGGAAGACATGAAGTTTGTGAAGAAGATGAAAGTCCCACTTACATTGCAGGTGCCCTTGATGCCAGTGCCCCTCGCACAGGTGACCGTTTCAGTTAGGTTTTTTCTCTTAGCGGCTTTACAGTCATTGACATCCTGAATCTTCACATTCACTTTTCTCAGCACGCTGCTTTGCTTCCCTCGGGTCTTAGTGGTTCCCCAACCTGCCACTGAGCAGTTGGCGCTAGGCTGGATGAATGGATCTTTCAGTGGAAGGCGAATGAGCTGCACCTCAGGGGTCAGAGTAACACTGCGCTCCAGCTGTTTCAGATGAAGAAAAGACAAGGTGCAGTCAGTGCTCTCTATTTGCAATTATTAGTGTTTTTTATATGGCTGACACCTTTGTCTAAGGCGACTTTCAATGTTTGAGAAATGCAATTAGTTACATTTCTTAGTTTTTTCTGACTGGAGCACAGGAAGATGAAGTGACTTGCTTATGGTCACACTGTGCAAGTAATGAAATTTCAACCGATAACCTCAGTGGTTGAAAGCCTTTACCACGACACCACAACACCTGCTTTACATCATAGTGCCTGCCTGCCTTGGCAGATCCATTATGCCACCTGGCACTGAAAAGCCAGGTCAGGTTGGAAAGGCGTGATGATAAGACTCCGAATTTGAACCCCAAGCATCTTCCAACCTCTGACCTCCACTATCTAAAATAAAGATGTGTATGCTAGATTAAATAACAACTTCAGATTTGTCCCAAACAAGTGAGTATGGGTGCCCTGTTAGACAGCCATCACATCCACAGTTAGTTCCAGCTTTGCAGAGAATTTTGCCAGGTTAATTCCTGGACTTCTCCAGGCCCAACTTGGAATAAGTAAATTTAGAAAATGGATGGTAGATAATCACTTTTAGAAGCACAATGTCATTCTTATCTGTCTTTGGATTGTACTCCTCATATTCAATCGTCTTCTTCACCAGTACCACCTGCTGGGAAATTATGGACCCCAAGATATGCCGTGATTTTCCTACAGTCAAGAAAGCAGCAAGTGAACCATTTAACAAAGGGAAAAGTACAGGAATTTAGTAATTCTTTGGTCTTAGGCAAATGATCGAAAACTGGAGCACCAAGCTAAAAAGACATGAGACAAGAAAGAAGAGCTTCACCTCATCTCATAAAAAAACAAGATAGGGAAAAAAAAACTTTATACTTTTACAGCCCAAGTAGACATCCCATTCACAAGATATTCAATTCAAGTCATGATTTTATATTATATTACCCCCAATTTTCTGACCCAGTTATTCAAATTAGGGTCATTGGAGATCTACTTATATTACTTTATATTATGTTACATCATATATTATAACCTGCGGTGGGCTGGCACCCTACCCAAAGTTTGTTTCCTGCCTTGCTCTCTGTGTTGGCTTGGATTGACTCCAGCAGACACCCGTGACCCTGTAGTTAGGATATAGCGGGTTGGATAATGGATGGATGGATGGATATATTATAACATAACATGCAGCACCACAAAGGCAATAACTACAAAAAGGGTTCACATTTGATACACTTGATCAGTGAGACAGCAGGGCTAACTGCTGCACCCCTCATGCCCCACACAAACAGTTCATTCAAGTCCTGGTTATGAGGGGCCAGAGACAATCCTGGTAGCATGAGGTGCAAGGCAGGAAACAGCCCTGGATGATACAACAGTCCATTACATGTCCTACATCTATCTATCTATCTATCTATCTATCTATCTATCTATCTATCTATCTATCTATCTATCTATCTATCTATCATATAGTGACTTTCATATCTATCTATCTATCTATCTATCTATCTATCTATCTATCTATCTATCTATCTATCTATAAAATTAAAACATCAGTCTGTCTGTATGTATGTCTGTCCATTTTACTTAACTGTAAAGATGCAAAAAAGGTGAGTAACCGTTAAATGAAGCAGTATATTTAAAAAAAAAAAAAAAAGAAAAATTGCAGGTGAGCAGTGTCTCATTTTCTTTTTTGTTACAAACTCTTCTTATCCCTACCACCTTCGCTGTCACTTCCCCTACCTCTTCATATGTTAAATCATTCTTGAGGCAGATTGAGGACTTAAGCGCCAGCTGACTTAATATTTTTAACACAAAAAGATGCCGACAAAAGAAGAGAAGCAGCGGGCCACTAGGGTGGAGAAAAGAAGAGCTGCTGAGTAAGCAGCAAGCACATCAACTTCTGAGCAAACAAATGGTAAATGCACAGAGAAAGATCAACTGGTTAATCACATTACTGCCTCAATCATTTGCAACAATTAAAAAAAGATTAGATTAGAGACTCCTGTGGACTTTTAACATCACTGAATATGGAAAATGATCTTTGTCTCATAAGTTGTTGCTTCCTGCCTTGAGGCCTGTGTCATGATCTTCCATATTTAGTTTGATCACAATGCAAAATAAAGCAGATTATATGCACTACTACATTCATTACTTTCTCAGTTATTATATTTGTGAAACATGATCTTTCCACCAGTAATCTAATATTAAAATTGTTCAGCAGTAACTAAAACAGTGTTGGGTACACTCTAAATCTGATGAATGAATGATAATCTGAATAAAGCTGTGGGTTTTGTACATTAAAACATAATTGGAAATTTTGTTAATAGTTGACCATTTATTATTGCTAAAGAACAATAGACACTTGGAATAAGTGACCAAGTAGTGTGGTAGACAGTAAGACTTTAGGGACTGTCAAAACTCAACTTGATGTTTTTTTGGAAGAAATAAGTGGATGGAACTGGCGAGTTTTGTTGGGCTGAATGGCCTGTTCTCATCTCGATTGTTCTAATGTTCTAATGACTGTCGGTAGAGAGAGGACCGCGGCAGCTGAAGTCTCGTTGGCTGAGCAAACCTTAGGTGAGCTGAAGAGGCTGGGAATAAGCTGGGTCTGGCTGGTGTAGTCTCACTGACTGCTGCAGGTTTTAATTCTTGTGTTATAGCCTTGTTTTAACCTTATTGGGATTTTTATCTTTTTATTGGATTATTTAATTAATGAACATTTGACTGCACTGCACTAATTATTTGGACACTGTTTTTGGTTTTGTTTTTAATAAAAGCACTTTTGCACTTTATGCACCATCTACTTGTTTTGATGTTTCTTCACTGTCCAGCTCATCAGGTAACATTATCGATGGTGTCAGGTTCAAGAGCTCCCAAACTGGAGACGGGAGCCTGGAGCAGAACCCACATCATCACACACACATCCATGGAAGATGGGATTTTCTACATTGACCCTACAGAAGAACACAAGGAGAAACAAAGTGGACACTGAAGCTGACCTCAGCTGTGCACTCACTCTTGTCATCCCATATTTTAATATACGTACGAAAAGAAGACAAGTCTGAGCTCTCCATTAAAAATGCCTCAAATGTAAGCCAACTATATATGAAACATGGAGTCCTAAATCAGGTTATCAGTTCTCAAAGTAGTAATATCTATATTTCCTTCGTTATGCCTACTGTAGTTAAATATTGAGGGCCTATTTACTGTCATTATTTGTTAAAGCGTGATATCCGAGAGAACATGCTGGCTAGCATAACAAAACACCACCAAGACAGAAAACTCACTGAATATGATAGATAAAAACAGGTCACCAGGACAAAAAGGTTGAGAATGTAGGAATGGAGGGCATTTTTCTAGTAGTTGCATACAGTATAAAAGAGACGACCAACACCTTTAAATATTGAGGTTGTTCAGCCTTGTTTGTTACATTAAACAGAAGCCGAGATAACAGATAAGACTGGGGGGCTACAATTTTTCCTGTGACAGTGACTGTTTTGATTTTAAAACTGAAAACTCATATCACCTTACTGATGATAAGATAAAGTGGAAATGAGACCACCAGTCTCCAAGCACTTGAAGCATCACACAATCACAGACTTACAGCTTTAGTTTCATCTCATCTGAGTCTCAAACTGGTTTGCTCCAATTTAGGAGAGCAGAGGGCCCGTGTCTAGCCCAGCAGCACTGGGTATAAGTCAGGAAATAATCCTAGACAGGATGTCAGTCCATCACTGAGCCACTCATACCAAGAGCCAGTTTGGATTCATTAATCAGCCTAAGCAGAACACCTCTGAGGATGAGGGAAAAACACTGACACAGACATAGGAGGAATATGAAACTCCACACAAAGCACTTCCAGAGATGAGATTTGAGCTCGGAGAGTTGGATCTGAGAGGCTGTAGCACAACCCACAGCGCCATGCTTTGAACTGAGATTCTAATTAATAGTTTTGTGTATCAACGTGGTAAATAAATATCTTCTGTCCCAGGACTGTCTTGTGCTGGTTTTTGCTGTAGGTTTCCAAGGACCTGATTAGAAAAGTGGATTCTTTAGTTGGTGGAAAAGTGAAGAGTGGGTTATAGGACTTAATGGGTGAACTGATGACAATTACAAGTGAAGGCCATAAGGGAAGGTGACAGCAATGACTCTTCAACATGATTATCAGTGCCAAAGAAACAAGTCATATGCAGCCTAACCTACTTATTCCATCACAGAATTGCATGATGCTTGGATGTTTAAGTAAGTGGTTAACTCCAGGCTTAGTGGTTTGTCAGCAGCTCAAAGGTTTACTGTTTCATTTCCCAATCCATTTTAGGCTGTAGGCAAATATTTAACTTTTCTATGATCAAAAGGCTCCAAGTCAGGCAGATCCCAAATTTTTGTTTAATTTCAGTATCATACAACAACATAGGCAATTTAAGATCTCTGCTTTGCCCCTGATCATCTGCTACCTCTAGTGAATCAATCAGCCATCAGAGAACTTTGGTTTGGTTGATTGTAGTTTTTCTATGAATCCTGAAACTAACTATAGTGCTACAATTACTGTAAATGTTGATGTCCATTATTTGTTATCTATGTATGTCTACTTAGTCAAATGTATTGCACAAATATTTTGTAAGTCACTTGGGACAAAGGCATCCATTAAATAAATTAAAATAATTACAAAAATAACACATTAACATTTATATGCAGCAATTCAGTGTGGCTCTGGATATGAGGATTGTTTACATCTCTCGGACTGACCCAGACAACCTGACATTGTATGGAAAAAACTTATCAGAAACTTCAAAACACTTTGTTGGACAGTTATCTCATCAAACGATCTTCACTATACATTGGGCTCCTCTCTTGCTAACTGAATCTTATCTTGGAGAGGTCTATTAACTTTTTACATTTAAGATATCTCACTTACAGGTTTTCCAATGCTGTATCTGTGAATTCCAGTCTCTGTATTACATCTGGCCTGAAGAAGGGGCTTGAGGTGCCTCAAAAGCCTGCATATTGCAATCTTTTTAGTTAGCCGATAAAAGGCACCATTTTGCTTCTCACTACAATTTACAGAGCAGGAAGAACAACAGTGAATAATATAAAATGTGTATCGAAAATTAAAACCACTGACAGTAATGTTAAAAATCGTAAAACAATGAATTGTGCTAAAAATGAACAATTGGATATTGTTATATATCACTGGTTTGTTAAAAAATGAAGCCAAGGAACTCCACTATCGGGACCTATAACAATTGCAAAATCTATTGAGATGTATAAAAAAATTTGATGGGGATCATCCATTCAAAGAAAGCACTGGATGGTTGGAAAAAATTAAAGTTCCACCACGGTATTCGACAAATGGGCATTGTTGGAGAAAAGCTGAGTGCAGATAGTACAGTGAGTGTTGATTACTGCAAATAACTACACAAGGAAATAGCTCACCAAGGTCTAGTTAGAGACCAAGTGTATAACTGCTGACACCATTTCTCTGTTATAGACTTTGCCATATTTGGAGATCAGCAGGAACCACAGGAGGCCTCATAGAACGTAGTGTTGGCCCTGGGAAGTACAACAGCAGAGTGTTGCACAGCGCTCCCAAGTCTCATTACTGGACAATATCAATGTGAAGGATATCTTACAGCAGGTAAGCAACCTGTTAATAAAGGAGATCTTAATAATAATAATAATAATAATAATAATGTTTAATTTATGTAGTTACTTTCATACACTCATGGACACTTTACAAATCAATAAACACATTAATAAGAGAGTATAAATTACATACAAGAAAATGAATAATACTCATTGAAGTGATGTGTTTTTAACTGGAGTTTGAAATTAATAATAGATTTTCCTTGTGAAGGCTGAGAGGAAGAGAATTCCAAATTTTAGGGGCTATCACACTGAAAGCTCTGCCACCCACAGTTACTAACCTGTATTTAGGTACAGTGAGTAAGTTATCGTCGGATGATCTTAATGCACAAGCTGGAGAGTAAGGAAGCACCAGCTCAGACAGATAATGAAGGGCTCAACCATGAAGAGCTTTAATATATATTGATTCTTGAAAAGACTGGTAACCAATACAAATCATAGAGGACAGGAGTGATGTTAGCAGATTTTTTTAGTGTGTGTAAGTAAAGGAGCAGCAGAATTCTGAACATATTGTAATCTATTGATATATTTAGCCGGGAGGCCATCAAACAATGCATTGCAATAGTCCAAATGGGTAGTGATGAAAGCATGAATGAGTGCTTCAGTATCCTTCACACTGAGGAAAGAATGCAGATGAGCAATGTTGTTGAGATGAAAAAAAAGCTGTCTGTACTATCGAGCTAACATGTGGTTGAAAAATAAGAAGTTGATCAAAAATGACACCCAAATTACGGACTGATGCTGAGGGTTTAACTAGGATCCCATCGACCTCAATTTTTAGCCCATGAAGAGTAGAGAGGACAGATTTGGTACCAACTAATAAAATTTCTGGTTAATCAGGATTAAGTGGTAAAAAAATATCTGTCATCCAATGATTGATTTCCCAAATGCAGTCATTCAGTGCAACAGGTGAAGATGTAGTTGCATCAACACTTATATAAAGTTGTGTGTCATCGGCATAGCAGTGGAAGCTTAGACAATACTGAGGAATAATCTCACCTAATGGGAGTATATAGATATTAAAGAGAATTGGACCGAGAACTGACCTTTGAGGGATACCTTGTGTGAGTGAAGTAGCGGCAGATTTGTGTTCCCTAATGAAGACGTAATACTGACGATCACTGAGGTATGATGTGAACAAAGAAAGAGCAGCACCAGAGATACCATTCTTCTACTCACTTCAAGACATAGACATTAATATCCCTGTTGCATATCATTTTTAAGCTGTTTTAGTAATTTGCATTGGCCTGGTGATGCAGTGGTGTTTAAATCTTCTGTGAAGTTTGCATGTTTTTTCCTTGGTGTGTTTCTTTCTAGATACTTTGCCTTTTCTCTCACATCCCCTAAATGTGCAATTTAAAATTGACCCTGTATGAATGAGCATTAATACACAAGTACTGTAAGTGTACTCTTGGATTAAGTGAGTTCAGAAAATGGATAAATAACTATTTAGCCTGAAGGACATTGGTGACCCAGCTGGTTATTACTTTAATGGACTTTGTCTTGACTACCAGGCAGTTAATCATAATTATGTCTATTGTATGCTGTCACGTTTCTTTGTGATTGGAAAAAGAGAATTTGAACAGAGATGGCTGGTTGCATCTTGAACGTGGTAGAGGACCAGGGTACAAAGTGGTGCTCTAAAGTGCAAAGCTGTTCATATCCAAGGGATCTCAATGAGCTTCTATTGCAACATGAACACACTGAGTGGATGATCTTTGTGTGTGCAAGTGTTCTCTGGTTTCAAGTTCTGGTTATTGTCTCTGGAGAGTGTGCTTAGCAGAAGAATGGGATATTAGGGCATTAGAAAAAATATTACATGAGGAGGCCACTCTGCCCAACAAGCATGTCCAGCCTATTCACCTAGATTACATAAAATAAAATCAAGTAACATTTTGAAGGTCTCTAAATTCCTACTCCAAACCTCACTGCTTTGTAATTCATTCCATTTGCCTGTGATTCTTTGCGTTAGGAAAAACTTCAGAACATTTGTGCAAAATCTGCCGTTAACAAGTTTTCAAATGTGTCTGGCTGTTGTTGCAGAATTACTACATCTTTCCTGAAGAAGGGGCCTGAGTTGCCTCGAAAGCTTGCATATTGTAATCTTTTCAGTTAGCCAATAAAAGAGGTCATTTTGCTTGACTTCTCACTACATTCATGTTTTGTCTTGGTTGAGTAATATATTGCTCTACTTTCTCCTTTTGTATTATTATTATGTAGCCTCTGTCAGAATGCCTCAAATCTCACAGACTTAACACTGTTTTTAAGGTATTGTATCATATAACTTCTCCCCACCTTCCCTTCTACATCTATAACCTCAGGCAAACAGGTGTAGTAAAAGGCAAGCAGGAGTTACATTACAGTTTAAATGATGTATTACAGTATTGGTAATATTCATAAATAATAACAATATGCAAAGTACATTTGAAAATTGGCAACCATACAACCTGATAAAGGTTGATGTGTAGTTTCAGGTGGCACACAGACTTGTTAGTTACTTAAAATGTCTCTAGTTTTTGGTCAGCTTTCTTAAGAACAGGCCACATGCCTGTCTCAATATGACTGCTGAACTGTGCTCTTCATTGTGTTGTCCTTTTCAGTTCATGGTGTGAGATGGTCTTCATCAGTTTGGTAAGAGATAGAGAGGGTGAGGTAAAGCAAGCAAATTTATAGGTGTTCTGTCCAACCCATGCAGCCAATAGGGCATTGTAGTACTTGAAGGTTTCTGATACAAGCCAGTTCTAAACAGCCATAATTCAGACCAATATCTGCCCTTCAAACCATATGTTAAGGTAGATGTAGCTTGAAACATATACTGTAGTTTGAAGCCCTTCTCATTTTTAGCTCCTGACATTTGGCACAAAGTTTGAATAATGCGACTTACCATAAGTCTGGGCACGTCTTGAAGTGATTGGGTGAAAACACCACAGCTAGTCTGTTTTTCTATCGGTGCCAGAAGTGCAGCAACTGGCTGACGAAGAATCCGGAATAGAGTGTGCATATAGCTTATTGGCATCAGAAATCGTGTAAATCATTCAATGGAGGTCACCCGCCTTGTTTCAGTTGGTTGTAGCATAAATGCACCTGTATCTGGAAGGTCCAACTTGTGGTGGTCAGTATGGTGGCCTGAGCTACACAATGAAGACAAACAAACACTTCAAGAGAATCCATGAAAATGAGATCGAAGAACACAAGACAATGGCTTGAGACAAGAAAAATGAATGAATCATGTCACAGAAAGACAAAGTCAAGGTGATACAATCCCGTATTTAAACAATTCTGATGATATTACTGGACTAACCATTAACCCATGCTGTCTTCCAGCAGAAGACAACAATTAATTCAGCTGCAAAAGTACCCAAACAAAATAGCTTACGTTTAGGGACCACATAAATTTGAAGCCACAGAAGGGAATACTGCAAGACAGAAAGGAAGGTGACAAACGTGTGTCCAAAAAGAAAAGACAGGAGGACAGTGTCAGAACATGTGCTTCTTACCGGGACTAGCAAAAAGTCTGTGAAGAATTCTGAACTGCGTGTGCTGATAATTTGGCTTCCTAGAGCAAAACTTTACATTGGAGAAAACAGTGTCCCATGAGATGGGTGAAGAGAGAGTAGAAAGGTCTCTGGACCAAAGAGAAATCAAGGACAGAAGTTTTATAAGACGATTTACAATGTAAAGAGTAGAATGTAGACACAGTTTTTTTTTTCTTGGGAAAGAAAGACCAAAACAGAGAGCACAATAAGTGAATTGATGGAGGGGCAGTCAGCAAAACCCGACATGTTCTGAGCACTGATCAGAGGTGTAGGTAGAAAAAGAAACAAGGGAAATTAAAATGCTCTTGTAAAGACTAGAACGTCATAAGTCCTGAACTATTAAACAGATCCCCCAACAGACTAATACCCATATGTTGACAAGGAGGAAATACACAGGGTGGGCCACCTATTGAGAAAGCAGGGTTGTGAAATATTGGAGTGAGAGAGTGCCATTTACCAGAGGGTGCAAGTAACTCTCCCATACGGTACCAGATGTTGCATGCATATGACCAGATAGGTCCCAAGGAAATTTCGAAGCTTTAGACTTTAAATAACATCAAAAAAGCCAAATTAAATCCACTTAGACTCCATGTTGTATATGAATAAATGAAAAACTTTGAAGGGGGTGAATACTTTTTATAGACACTGTATAATGTTATGAAGCTCTATTAGTATATTTGTTTACTAATCAGAGTGTAATTTGTTTTACTATACACTCAAACTTATCTTGTGTGCTCATACATGTAAATAGTTTGTGTTTTGTGGCATGGCGGCTGGAAGCTTGTGCAAGTGCTCTGAGGCTGTGCCCGCTGAAGAGCGCTATACACAAATGAACTGAACCTGAAATTGACTGGCACTCCATCCAGCAGTGGCCCGATGTTCCTGAGATACCAATAAAAGTAACAGAATAAATTGTTTACTTGAAGTCAGGTTTTAAGCACTTGAACTCCAGTAGTTTAATTTAAACATGTGCTTTTCAACACTAATGGTTAAATAAACGTCAATGACCGCAAGGCCTCTCTGGGCACTTCCTGTGTTGTAAACACCATCAAAGCATGCAATATTATAACACGATTTCAGGCTGGGCTAATGACCCCCAGATTAATTTGAATCACCCCATCAATGACAACAAAATCATTGGTTGGATTTGCTGTAAAAATGTTGTGGGAATTAAATTATAAAATAAATATCTGCAAATGGACCGAATTTTAATTAGGGAAACTCAAGTCTCATAATCGATGTATCCATTTGTCCATCCAGTCATCAATCCTCCCATCTTCTGAACCTGCTTGCTGTTGAAAGCATGTCAAACATTTGTAAATCCTGTAGTATTTTCTGCTTATGTTTGTCAGTTTTGTCATGTGACCTTTGCATTTCAATTATAAAATAATGTATAATGAAGTTATTAGGTTGTGTTTAATGTCCCATAAATTCTGCAAAGAAACATCAGCATTTGTTTGAATACTGCACTTCCTTTTCACATACTGTACCTCAGTTCTGATTGGCAGCAGGTACTGGAGGGACAGGGACTCAATATCTTGTCAGACTCAGGGTCCTGTTAACTTAGGATCTGTCCATGAGACATGGGTGCAGTGATTAGCAAAGTTTCAGAAGATTGGGTACACTTCCTTGAGGAGATTACTTTTGTCTTCGTATCTTTTTGCTTTTTTTTCCACTTTTACTATAAAAACCCAAAGACATGTAGGGTTCATATATTGACATCTCCAAACTGGCACATTGGCCTTGCAAAATGGGCCCTGAGATGGATTGGATGACAACCAGTTTAGGGCTGGAAGGCTGGACCATAGACAAGGCCTGAATTCTATTTCAGAGATGTCCTACCCTCTAAATAAAATTGCTCAGTTTTAGATAGCAGCTCATACAAAACATAAAAACCAAGAACACCAACAGCAGGTCAGGACATTGACCTCAGGAAGCAACCTGTTTATTAATACGCAGAACTAAATTAAGGGGGTAGCATGGTGGCTCAGTGGTAGCACTGCTGCCTCACAGTAAGGAAACCTGGGTTCGCTTCCTGGGTCCTCCCTGCGTGGAGTTTGCATGTTCTCCCCGTGTCTGCGTGGGTTTCCTCTGGGGACTCCAGTTTCTTTCCACAGTCCAAAGACATGCAGGTTGAGGGTACATTGGAGATCCTAAATTGTCCCTAGTGTGTGCTTGGTGTGTGGGTGTGTGTGCCCTGCAGTTGGCTGGTGCCCTGCCCAGGATTTGTTCCTGCCTTGCGCCCTGTGTTGGCTGGAATTGGCTCCATCAAACCCCCTTGACCCTGTGTTAAGATATAGCGGGTTGGAAAATGACAGACTGACTGACTAAATTAAGACTCCAAACAAAATGGATATTAATAAATGGAATTGGTCTGGTCAGTTTCAAAATATCGAGTGGTGCATGTCAACTTACATGAGGAGAGATCACTGGGCATGTCAGATTATGTGACTGCATGACAGCTTTCAGCAGTTTCACTCTTCCAAATAGCTGCATGCTTGCACCTTTTTGTGATGGCCAATAATGCACTGCCTGACAGATCCATTGCTGTACAAAGGGTTAAGGGTTTGGGTGAGTTCATCTACAATCTCAGGCCTTTTTTTTGCATTTGCTCCATTCTGTTATACAGTAGTATGTTACAAATAGACATCAGACAGACAAGCTTCCCTTTTGTTTGCTTAGATCAAAACACCCATAATCCTTGTAGATACACTATATACATTGCAGTTCTGGGTGGGCACTCATTGGCTGTCAGCTCTCTTGCACACATAGCCTGCCTCTATGACTGTTTGAGTATGTCAGAGTGAGCCACAGACTAGTTGGGGAGAGTCTTTGTGTATGTCAAATTAGATGAATGGCAATCATGGGAGTTCCTCCATCTTCCTATGTGGCCACTAGGGGACGTACCAACACCCCAAACCCCCAGACATGATTGCACCGCAGCCGTCCAAGTTCAATTAAAGTGCTTTTAATTAACTCAGCAAAATGGTACAACTCCTTCTCTTCTTGTTCTTCCTTTTTTTTTTTTCTTCAATTATACTTTTTCCTCCATACCTGACTCCAACTCCCCCTGAATCCAGTGGAGGGTTCGCTTTTAACTCCAGAAGCACTTCCAGGTCAGGCAGGACCCCAACGGTCCTTGTGTTGTCATTATCCAACAGTAATAAAATACTTTTATTACTATTCGGTTTATTATTATTTTCTCTCTTCTTGTATTTTTAACTCTTATGCCTCAAACTGTGTTGATTGCACCTTCAGTTTCGTTGTTCCTTTGTAAAAGTGACAATGACAGTAAAGATCTATCTATCTATCTATCTATCTATCTATCTATCTATCTATCTATCTATCTATCTATCTATCTATCTATCTATCTAACTAACTTGTGGGAGGAAAGTGGAGCAAATCAAGGAAACCCATGCAGACCCACATGCAAACTCCATGTATGGAGTAAATGGGACACATCCCCCAGACACCTTATCAGTGCATCACCATGCGCCTGCTTTATTATTAACATAGTAACTGTTAAAAAATGGCGAGGAAAAAAACTCTCTTTACCATTGTCACAGATTAGGGCTTTCTTGCACTCTTATACCCTCAGACCACACGTCAGACACCAGATAAATGTCCCAAATAATTATTTATTATAATAATAAAGTGAACAAAGCACGCTCTTCTCCACAATTCTCCAATAATAATACACAATAACAAATCACAATAAATCAATCCTCCACTCCCAGACACGTTGCCATCCTACCACCCAGCTCAGCTCGTCTGTCTGGGATCTCCCACAGTCCTTTATACTCCTCAACCTGGAAGTGTTTCTGAGCCCTCAGTCCATGCGATTATCCAACACTTCCGGGTCGGGTAATCTTCTCTTTTCTTCAGCCCGGAAGTATATCATTTCTTCCATTTCCACGATTGTGAAATACTGCCGGGTTATAGGAAAAGTACAAGTCCCTGGGCCTCCCTGCAGCGTCCTCTGGTGGCCCCCATGGTATCCAGCAAGGCTGTGGTGAAAAACTCCAAGTTCCATGATGCCCTGCTGGAATTCGGGGCCCTTCCATGTTGCAGGGATGGCTCCATCTGGTGGTTTGGGTTTGTTGACCGGGATACACGGCTGGCAATCCCTCACACCAAACATCCATCCATCATCCAACCCACTATATCCTAACTACAGGGTCACAGGGGACTGCTGGAGCCAATCCCAGCCAACACAGGGCACAAGGCAGGAAACAAACCCTGGGCAGGTGCCACACACACACACCCATACACTAGGGACAATTTAGAATCACCAACACCCCTAACCTGCATGTCTTTGGACTGTGGGAGGAAATTGGAGCACCCCTAGGAAACCCACGCAGAAACGGGGAGAACATGCAAACTCCACGCAAATACTCTTTACTTGAAACTTATTTTAGTAACATAGTGGATCAATGGGGTTGCAAATCCACCCATGTCAGTAATACTTTAATTTCACCTTCACTGAAGTATTGTTTCCTCTGTTCTGTAGTAAAGACCACATTCAGGAACAGGAGCAAAGATATATGATGATCAGGGTTTTAATATTCAAAAAATGGATTTTTTTTATTTTTTTTTATGTATTTATTTTATTCATTTTATTGCACTCTATACAAAGCAATCAAGTTTTTACAAAAAGAAAAATTATGTTAAGAACAGATCGATCCCCACCCCTGAGAGAGAGAGCAAGCTAAACGGTGTAATATTTAAGGCTTGTAAACATACCTAAATTAATAAATTCTCTGTGCTTCATGAACTTATTTTAAAATATTACCGATTAGATCCTGCCACGTTTTGAAAAAAGTCTGTACGGATCCTCTGAGTATTTGATTTTTTCCAGTTTCAAATAGTATAACACATCGGTTTCCCACTGACTTAAAAGAGGAGAGTTTGGGTTCTTCCAGTTTATCAGAATAAGTCTGCGTGCCAACAGTGTAGTGAATGCAATCACAGTTTGTTTGTCTTTCTCCACTTTAAGCCCCTCTGGAAGAACCCCAAACACAGCTGTTAACGGGTTAGGAGGGATTGTGAGTCCAAGGCTGTCTGAGAGGTAATTAAAAATTTTTGTCCAGAATAATGTTAATTTGGTGCAGGCCCAGAACATGTGACCCAGTGAGGCTGGAACTTGGTTGCAACGCTCGCAGGTTGGATCATGCCCTGGAAACATTTTGGAGAGTTTTAGTCGAGACAGATGTGCTCGATATATAATTTTGAGTTGTATAATTGTATGCTTTGCGCATATGGAGCTCGAGTGAATTCTCTGCATTGCTACTTTCCACTCCTTTTCTGATATATTAATTGAGAGATCTTTTCCCAGTGTCCTCTTGGATCTTTGAAAGGGAGGGATTGTAAAATGATTTTATATATTGTAGAGATGGAGTCTAAGTCCTTGAGATTGAGCAATATTTTTCCAGCATGGATGAGGGTGCAAGATGAGGAAAATCTGGAAGGTTCTGTTTAACAAAGTTCCTGATTTGAAGATAGTGAAAGAAATGTGCAGCTGGAATGTTAAATTTGGAATGTAATTGTTCATAGGATGCAAAGACGTTGTCTATATAAAGATCTCTAAGCAAGTTAATTCCAAATTTTTTCCAGATATTAAAAACTGCATATGTTTGTGAAGGTTGAAAGAGATGGTTCTCTTGCAGAGGTGCCACAGATAGAAGCTTCTCCATCTTAAAATGCTTTCTACATTGGTTCCAGATTCTAAGTGAGTGGAGCACAATTGTTATTTGTATATTGCCGATAACGTGCGTTTATTGGAGCACAGAGCAAGGAATACAAAGTAGTACTGCAGGATTTTACTTCTATTGCGGTCCATGCCTGTGTATGTTCTTCTATTTGTGTCCAGGTTCTTATCGACTGTATATTTGCTGCCCAGTAATAAAACTGGAAGTTAGGTAGAGCCATGCCGCCTTCTGCCTTTTGTCTTTGTAGGGTCGCTCTTTGATGCGTGGATGTTTTGAATTCCAAATAAATAAGGTTATTGTTGAATCTAATTGCCTAAAGAATGATTTATTAATGTATATTGGGATGTTTTGAAATAAAAAAGGAGCTTAGGAAGAATATTCATCTTAACAGTGTTAATTCTTCTAGCTAGTGTGAGATGAAGGGTTGACCATCTATGCAAGTCTTATTTTTTTCCATTCAGACGATGAAATTTTCTTGATAAAGAGCTTTATGTTTACCCCAAGGTATTTAAACTGTTCTGCAATGATAAAAGGTAGGGTATCTAATCTAATATTATATGCTTGAGAATTCACTGGAAAAAGTACACTTTTATTCAGATTAATTCTGAGACCAGAGATCTTTTGAAATTCTGTGAGTGCTGTTAAGACTGCAGGCACAAAATTTTCTGGGTCCGGTATATACAATACCAAATCATCTGCATATAATGAGATTTTTAAGCTGTACATGATCGTGTGTGTTGTGCACGAGTGTGTAGTTTAAATCTTTTTAGCATTAGACCCGAACGTTACCCAAGCATCACGAAATGTCTCATATAAGACCCAGACTGTAAAAGTGCCAACAGCATTAGTGCAATGGCGTAGGCAAGTCTTGTGTAACTGGAAGGCCCGAGTGATACCTGGGCAACGGTGTAGACGCGTATTTTCCTAGCCTCATAATGTTGTCTCGTAAGAAACGCCTCTCATCAACAGTGATGACGAGACAAATCTGTCTTCAGGCAGTGAAATTCAAATGGACATTAATACCTAAAGTGATTCTGATTTGTACATATACAGTGTGCTGTTCATAGTATTATTATCATGTATCATTATTACTATTATTTGTATCATAATTATTCTTTCTACACTTCTAACTTTGTTCTTTTAGTGTTTGCATGTTTCACAGTAGAAGGATAAGATTTCAAGCTCAAAAATGCAACACATTTTACATTATTTTTGGGAAGAAATTTAACTATAAGAAGGTCATATTTGTAAAGGAATTTACCATGGCATGTGGCGTACATATGGTTTTATTAATTGGATTATTTTTGTGAATGTGCTGCTTTTGCTTTTCAAGTATAAGCAACATTTAAGCATGGAATCTAAGCCAGCTTTTATAAATGTACAAGCCATTTTGTGCTCTTATCACAACTCAAGAGGTCATCCATCAGCAGTGTGTCTGTTTGTGGAGAGAGTATCGACCTTGTTGAGAGGTTTACTTATATTGGCAGTGACACTCATGTCTCTGGTGACTCTTCCTATAAAGTCAGTAGATAGATTGGGAGAGCATGGGTGGTCATGGGGTCGCTGGAAAGGACGGTGTGGTGCTCCCGATATCTATGCAAAAGGACAAAGGTCCAAGTGTTTAGAGTCCTGGTGCTTCCTGTCTTGCTATATGGTTGCGGGACATGGACGTTATCCAGTGACCTGAGACGAAGACTACAATCCTTGGGTACCGTTGCTTTGACTTTGTGTCATATGAGCGGTTTCTCATGGAGTAATGAATGAGACACATTACCTGCATTGTGAGGGAGCATCAGTTAAGGCACTACGGCCATGTCGCGCATTTCCCAGAGGGTGATCCGGCTCGTAAGATCCTCAATGTTGGGGACCCGAGTGGCTGGACCAGGCCAAGGGGTTGCCCACGTAACACCTGGCTGCGGCAGATAGAGGGTCATTTCTGGAGGTTGGGACAGGACCCTGTGTCTGTCTGAGGGGGGTTGCAAACCGGGATCCTGAATTGTTTTGCCGTGCAGTGGGTGCAGCAACGCTCTGTACCAGTGCATGCTCCCCAACTTGACTAGTCTCATCACAACAATTATAATGTGTAAAATATTGATATTAAAAAACCTTATATGCCAAAACAAAAGCAACCTGGTAGTGCTAGATGTTCAATCTTTCAGCCAGCTCTGTCATTGCATCACTGCTTAATGTCTTAAGTTCTTGTACGTTGCACTGTGGTGCATCTGTGGTTGATGGATCTTATCTGGATCTCTCTTTTATGGATCTTATAAAGCAAATCTGATTGTGCTGTGGTCATCCTATCCTTGTTGAAATTCATAAACCTTTTCCTGTCTCCAAAGGCACCATTTGCCTTTCATTCTTGAGCTCTGTCTCTGGGATGCGGAGGTCATAAAACTAAACTCACCCTTCTCATGTCAGAAGCAAAGAATGCTTTTGTTACTTTGCACTCACAAGCAGCACTTTTAGAACATTAGAACAATCTAGACGAGAACAGGCCATTCAGCCCAACAAAGCTCGCTAGTCCTATCCACTTGTTTCCTCCAAGTAAACATCAAGTCGAGTTTTGAAAGTCCCTAACGTCTTACTGTCTACCACACTACTTGGCAGCTTATTCCAAGTGTCTATCGTTCTTTGTGTAAAGAAAAACTTCCTCGTGTTTGTGTTTGTGAAATTTACCCTTAACAAGTTTCCAACTGGGTCTCTGTGTTCTTGATGAGCTCATTTTAAAATACAAGTCTCGATCCACTGTACTAATTCCCTTCATTCATGTCACATCTTAATCTTCTTTTTCTTAAATATAACATAACAGGCCACTTTAGCATTCAATTGTCTTTTTTGTAAAAGTGCACGTCACACTTCTAAACATCTCTGTTCCTTCTTGAAACAATCAGCCATGTGGGTGTGCACAGTACCTGAGTACTGGTGACTGGCACCAGGATTGGTCCTGACCTTACAACCAATGAGTCTGAGATTGACTTTGCTTGTCTGTGACTGTAGTAATTGTGGACGAAGACTTTAGACAAGACAGCAGGTGTGGTTATAAAGCAGCTTTATTCTGCAGAGTCACGGTGAGAAGAGTTTCAGAAAAGCAGACAATCAAATATACATGACCGTGTCAGGGCTCTTCTGAACCCCGTCTGTTGGGTGAGGCAAGTTTTTATACCCCTAGAATGTGTGATTTAATATCATTATGAAATGTAACAGTCAACACTTTATTATACACAAACCTTTAGCCCTTTTAACGCCCCTTGTGCAACTTGATTTCTTGGCCCCTTTTGTTATGGCGTTCAGATGTAAGCTAAGGGACAACGTGATAAGGCAGACTCATGTGTGGAATGCTCAGACCTTGAGTCCTTTGTACAAATATTTTTCTGTTTGCTAAAACAAAGCATGCTGTTACTTGGTTTCGTAAAGCTTACTTCTCAGACATGAATTAGTACAAGGGAACGAAGAGAACATTCGTCTTCCACATAATCAAAAAGCATGTAACTAAAAAAAACAGATGTGCTTTTGTTTTTTATCAATTTTCTTTTCCTAAATATTCCATACTTTGAACTTAAGTATAAATTAAGTATAAATCTGTGACCTCTGAGCCTTGCCACTAACAAAAGCTGAGCCTGTCTAAATAATCAAGGTGAGAGTGGTGAAGACAAAAGGGCCTCAGAATCTCTCATGAATGGCAGTGAATATAAAGTGTATTAAATAACCAGGAAAACTTTTTATCTTTAGAAACCATGTAAAGTTTAATTCTACTGAGTTGCATATTCTTAAAGAAGTTGAGGCTGAACTCATAAACCAGAGACAGAAAACTTTATTTATGCAAGCTGGCAGGCAGTTATATTTATTAGCTGGCATTACTGCGGGATGCTGACTAAGTCATTGTGTGCTCTCCTTTCACTAATGCAGGCTGGCACATTGTGGATGTGAGTGGCATGGTATATATGCTCATGGTAGCGGGTAGATCTTTGCTGGGGAGCTCAGATGGCTTACTTCAGTGTGGTGTCCTCACCATCATGGGTTCGCCTTGATATTCCTTCTAATCCACTCCAGGTAGGCAGACACTTTCACATACACATTATCGCTGTTAGGGTCTTCACACTTTTTCATTTCATTAGCATAAATAAATGATGCAATCCCCACAGCTTTTGGCAGACAGGCTGAATTGACTGGACAGACCAATGGACCTCCAGAGTCACCCTGAAATACAAATAAAGGACTTTTCATTTAGAATATCTGAAAAATAAAAGGATGGTCATACCAAACGAGTCACTTCCTTTCCACTCTACGTTTATCAAAATTCTGGCTTCCTAGTTCAGACTAGTTGTAGAAGCAGGTCCTGGCAGGAACCAGTTCATTGCTAGACCCATTCATGATCACTTACATAATTTTGCTTTACGCCCTCCCCCACCATAACTTATTGTCTATTGGGGAAAGTTTTAAGTCAGCGAAAGATTTCAATGTCCAGTTTTCAATGGATCTCAACATTGTAGGTTCCCCTGAATACCAAAAACATTGATATCTTGATGATGAGTGTGTGCCTGTCTCTGTGTATGTGTGTGTGTCTGTGAGTTTCTTGAGGACGGTCTGAGCTAAAACAGCTGGATGGAAAATACCAAACTCGAAACTTAAGCCTGTGATGAGATGACAATGTGCTGATTAGTTTTTGAGCCAAATGGTGCAAGAGAAAGAGGCACTCTAGAGGAACCCTCAAATACTGTAATTCTGCAATTAATTATGAATTCTTCTCGTCAATTGCTATTGTAATGACCTTTTTTATGAACAGAAATATCAGCATCAGAGTGGTAAATAATTACTGAAATGTTATAGAATAGTTCAGGTAACTTGGTTCCTAGGGTGCAAAGCCTACTGTCATTCACCTCTGAATGTTTTGAAATTAATCTAATATGCACACATTTTGGATGTGGGGGAAAACCCTGTAGAGTAACTGAACAAACACAACATGAAGAGAACATGCAAATTCCACAAGCTGTGCAAATGACCAGAGGGTTTAGATCTAAGACGCAGAATCCATGAAATAGCAGTGTTAACCACTGTGTCACCCAACTGTAGTTGTACTTTGTTAAGAATTGTGAGTGCTTGTATTTATTGGCTTTTGCAGTTCTTTTGCAAAAATTGCTCTCTAAGTGACCAGTACACTTTGGGTATCTTGTTGACATACAATAGTAATTAGTAGCACCATGTCACAATTATACAGTGCATAATTCAAATCCTAACTTTTTGTGTGAAGGTTAGTGTTCGTGTGGGTAGTAAACAGACGACTTAACTAGGGACACAGGGGTTAGCATTCAAGGTTGCTCAATAAATCACATGTCTGTTTCTTTTCTGCAGTCAGGAAGAAACTGTCCTGGAAGAAGACCCATGACCTTGGCTAAGCTCTGCTGTCCACAATCTCTCTTTTTCTGCCTACTGGGGTATATAACAACCATGGATTCTATGTCTGCCATCTATTCCTTCTATCAATGGGAGTTTTTGTTGAAGCTAAGATGTATACTTACATTACAAACCCCTTTAATGCCGGTGCCTCGTGCGCAGATTGCTGTGGCTGTTAAGTTAAATTTTCTTGCGGCCTTGCAATTGCAAACGTCTTGAACCTTGACTTCTACTTCTCTCAGCACATCGCTGCTGCTCCCATTGTTGTTTGTTTTGCCCCATCCTAGCACAGAGCAGCTGGTGTTGGGACGGATGTCCACAGATGTGTTTGGAATCTTGATGCGTTGCACCTCCCTTGTCCATATGGCTTTGTGCTGCAGCTGATTAAAGTGAATTAAAGACATGTTGTGGTTAGTCTAATCAGTCCCCAAAGCTAACTGACTTGCAGTGTTAACAGAGTCCCACTTAATTCAACTCTCAGATCAAACTGAGAAGAAATCATGGTCTTCTTAACTGCGTAGTGTCAGCTAATGAAGGGATCTCCAGGTGGCACAAGTTTACTAGAGCAAGGGAAGCATAAAGTTGATAGGATCTACTTAAACGTTATTGAGAGCCTTGGAGAAAGTAGGGGAGGTCCTTCTGGGGTGAATACAACTGCAGTTCTGCTGGTGACCTCTTATGCTTAATCGGCAGGGCCATCAGCAAGGGAAGTGAGAAATTTATTTAGGGTGGAAATATTTGGGGCTGAGGTCACCGAGGTGGTTAAAAAACTCCTTGATTGCAGGGTCCCGGGGATGGATGAGATACGCCCGGAGTTCCTCAAGGCTCTGGATGTTGTAGGACTGTCTTGGTTGACAGTACCTCTGGATTGGCAGACCGGGGTGGTGGTCCCCCTCTTTAAGAAGGGGCACCGGAGGGTGTGTTCCAACTACAGAGGGATCACACTCCTCAGCCTCCCCGGAAAAGTCTATTCTGGGGTTCTGGAGAGGAGGGTCCATCGGATAGTCGAAACTCGGATTCAGGAGGAACAGTGTGGTTTTCATCCTGGTCGCGGAACAGTGGACCAGCTCTTCACCTTTAGCAGAATCCTGGAGGGTGCATGGGAGTTTGCCCAACCAGTCTACATGTGTTTTGTGGGCTTGGAAAAGGCATTCGACTGATTCCCTGGGAGACTTCAATGGTCACGTGGGCAATGACAGTGAGACCTGGAAGGGCGTGATTGGGAGGAATGGCCCCCCCAATCTGAAGCTGAGCTGTGTTTTGTTATTGGACTTCTGTGCTCGTCACGGATTGTCCATAACGAACACCATGTTCAAGCATAGGGGTGTTCATATGTGCACTTGGCACCAGGACACCCTAGGCCTCAGTTCGATGATCGACTTTGTGGTCGTGACATTGGACCTGCAGCCACATGTCTTGGACACTTAGGTGAAGAGAGGAGCGGAGCTGTCAACTGATCACCACCTGGTTGTGAGTAGGCTTCGAAGTAGGAGGGAGAGGATGCCCGTCAGGCCTGGTAGGTCCAAACGTGTTGTGAGGGTCTGCTGGGAACGTCTAGGAGAGTCCCCTGTCAAAAGTAGTTTCAACTCTCAGCTCCGGCAGAACTTCGACCACGTCCCGAGGGAGGTGGGGGACATTGAGTCCGAATAGGCCATGTTCCATGCCTCTATTGTTGAGGCGGTTGACCGGAGATGGACACCTGTGGTGAGAGATGCCGTCAAGCTGAAGAACGAGTCCTACAGGACCCTTTAGTCCTGTGGGACTCTGGAGGCAGCTAATAGGTACCAACAGGCCAAGCAGAATGCGGCTTCGGTGGTTGCTGAGGCAAAAACTCGGGCATGGGAGGAGTTTAGGGAGGCCATGGAGAATGACTTTGAGACAGCTTCGAGGAGTTTCTGGTCCACCATTCAGCGTCTCAGGATGGGGGAGCAGCGCAGTGTCAACACTGTATATGGTGGGGATGGTGTGCTGCTGACCTTGACTCAGGACATTGTGGGTCGGTGGGGGGAGTACTTCGAAGACCTCCTCAATCCCACTAGCATGCCTTCCAATGAGGAAGCAGAGCCTGGGAACTCAGAGGTGGGCTCCCCCATTTCTAGGACTAAGGTCACCGAGGTGGTCAAAAAACTCCTTGGTGGCAGGGCCCCGGGAGTGGATGAGATACACCCGGAGTTCATCAAGGCTCTGGATGTTGTAGGACTGTCTTGGTTGACATGCCTCTGCAACATCGCATGGACATTGGGGACAGTGCCTCTGGATTGGCAGACCGGGATGGTGGTCCCCCTCTTTAAGAAGGGGGACCGGAGGTTGTGTTCCAACTACAGAGGGATCACACTCCTCAGCCTCTCTGGAAAAGTCTATTCAGGGATTCTGGAAAGGAGGGTCCATCGGATAGTCAAACCTCGGATTCAGGGGAACAGTGTGGTTTTCGTCCTGGTCGCGGAACAGTGGACCAGCTCTACACCTTTAGCAGCGTCCTAGAGTGTGCATGGGAGCTTTCCCAACCAGTATATATGTGTTTTGTGGACTTGTGGAAAAGGCGTTCGACCGTGTCCCTCGGGGAATCCTGTGGGGGATGCTCCAGGAGTATGGGGTACTGGAACCCCTGATAAGAGCTGTTCGGTCCTAGTACAACTGGTGTCAGAACTTGGTCCGCATTGCCGGTAGTAAATCGAGCCCATTTACAGTGAGAATTGGACTCCGCCAGGGCTGCCCTTTGTCACCGATTCTGTTCATAACTTTTATGGACAGAATTTCTAGGCGCAGCCAGGGTGTTGAGGGGGTCCAGTTTGGTGGACTCAGGATTGGATCATTGCTTTTTGCAGATGATGTTGTCCTGTTTGCTTCATCAGGCCGTGATCTTCAGCTCTCTCTGAATCGGTTCGCAGCTGAGTGTGAAGCGGCTGGGATGGAAATCAACACCTCCAAATCCAAGACCATGGTCATCAGCCGGAAAAGGGTGGCGTGCCCTCTAAGGGTTGGGAGCAAGATCCTGCCCCAAGTGGAGGAGTTCAAGAATCTGCGGGTCTTGTTCACGAGTGAGGGAAGAATGGAGCATGAGATCGACAGGCAGATTGGTGAGGCATCTGCAGTGATGCAGGCTCTGCATCGGTCTGTCGTGGTGAAAAAGGAGCTGAGCCATAAGGCAAAGCTCTCAATTTACCAGTCGATCTACGTTCCTACCCTCACCTATGGTCATGAGCTATGGGTAGTGACCGAAAGAACAAGATCGCGAATACAAGCGGCTGAAATAAGTTTCCTCCGCAGGGTGTCTGGACTTTCCCTTAAAGATGGGGTGAGAAGCTCAGTCATCCAGGAGGGGCTCAGAGTAGGGCCGCTGTTCCTCCGCATCGAGAGGAGTCAGATGAGGTGGCTCGGGCATCTGATCAGGATGCCTCCTGGATGCCTCCCTGATGAGGTGTTCTGGGCACGTCCAACCGGGAGGAGGCCCCGAGGAAGACCCAGGACACGCTGGAGGGACTTTGTCTCCCGGCTGGCCTGGGAATGCCTTGGGATTCTCCCGGAAGAGTTAGAAGAAGTGGCTGGGTAGAGGGAATTCTGGGCCTCACTGTTCAAGCTGCTGCCCCCGTGACCCGACCTTGGATAAGCAGAAGAGGATGGATGGAAATATTTGTTGGAGGGCAGGCAGCCCAGCTGAAGCTGGACCCTCTCCTTAAAGAGAAAGACCATTTATATCTGACAAGAGTTTACAGGACCATCTACCCAACAGTAAGTGGCCACAAACTAGAAAGGCTTTGGTCATGTTGTCCATTTAATGGCAACTCTGGTGGAGACTGGCCAGAGACCATTGCTTCTTTGTTCATCTACTTTGGGGGGTATGGTAAAGTTAGTTACTCTTTATCAATAATTTAAAGGCTACATGAGAGAACAACTCAGGATTCAGGGGCCTCATATAGAAAACCTTGCTTTGATTCCATACTAAAATTTTGCTTATGCTAGAAAGGTAAAAATGAAGTACATCCAAAAAGAAAAAAAAAAGCTGGATTCATAAAACCATACCTATGCCAGGTACACAAAAAGTTCCTTTATAAATCTAAAATCAACTTAAAACTATGTGTTCATGCACTCTCGTTTCGCATTAACCATGCATATGGCTTAAAAAAGCTCTTTTTGAATATTAATGACCTAATTACTATTTAAATTTGGCCATGTTGTTTAAACTTCAGTGAAGGTGAACTTGAGATACTACTGATATTTGGCAGAGTTTAAGCAGTGGCTAGGGGGCCAGCTGACATATGTCCATCCATCCATTTTCGAACCTGCTACTAAAGTAAATGCCAGATATTTAAGACCACAGTTAATAATCAACCAATTCGGGATATGGTGACTCAGTATTAATGCTGATGCCTTTTATTAAGGAGGCCAGGATTATCCCTTCGAGGAGTTTTCACGTTTGTCCATGTGGCTTTGCGCTAGCTTTTTTACACAGTCCAAACATTGCAACTTAGGTGAATTATTGATGCTAAATCATCCATGGATGTGTATTTTCATCTTTATCGCACCCAAACACAATCCTGTTGGCAAAATGGACCCTCAGACGTCGACACAAGTGATTGAAACGGTAGTGTGTGCTTGTCAGTCATTTATGCTTGCCTGTACAAACAGCGACATGGTGATGTGAGAAAATGTCTTTCACACGTCTGCACACACCGCTGTTGTGAAATATTTAAAAAGGAAAAATGTGATATCTGTCTCTTTGATGAAGCATATAAATAACAGAAAACGCTTCAACTTTCAAATCACTAATGTTATGCTCCCATGTTGTTGTATGATATGCTATGCTTATCTAAATTCTTCAAATAAAAAAGATGATTATTTTGCCTCAATCGAAATATGTAGACAAACAAATGTAAAAACGCAGTATTTTCTGTCATTTAAAATAATGTTAACAAGCTGTCCTCCGCGGCTCTGCCCATGTAGTAGTGAATCAGAACAAACATTAAAAATCAATAAAAAAAAATGTAATCTGGCCAAGTAGAAGGTAGGCACGCTCCAATGTCAAACGTTGCCACTGTATTTGATCGTATTTAGCTCTGTCGGGAGAGCTTCACCTGTGTGAAGAGAAAAGCATGGGGCTGTGATATGTCTGCCAATCAGCTGCTACTCTCTAAAACACATGTAGCTCTGATCTCTCTCTCAAAAATGTCAAACGTTACTCCTTAACAATCTCTTGATGACAATGTCTGCTGAACAAACAGGTATAGCTAGATAAGCGGAGGCAAGGTACGCTCCAACATGTGGCAAGAGGTAGAGCAACTCGAACATAGGCTGGCGCGTGAGTGAAGAGAGACCCCCCCAACCCCCTTGGCCCGCAGCATCTCTCTCAGATTGGCATCACAAGTGAACTATGATACATAGAGCAATGAGAGAACTTGCAAAATCAACCGGAATGTTCAAGCAAATTATATAAAAAAACCTGATCTAAATCCGTTAAGTGGTTCTCTCATGAAAAGCGGACAAACAGATAGACGTTGGATATTATATATTAATAGATAGATAGATAGATAGATAGATAGATAGATAGATAGATAGATAGATAGATAGATAGATAGATAGATGGAAGCCCAGCCCTGTAGGGATCCGTGGCCACCGCCAGGCGGCGCCCCGATGCCGGAATATCCCGTGTGTTCCCCGGCCGGGACGCCCAGGAGGACCAGAGGAGGGCTTGTGCCTCCTCCAGACCGTGAGGGGGCCTCCGCCCTGGTTATGTGGGGGGCCTCAGGTAAAGGGCTTGGAAGCCCAGCCCTGTAGGGACCCATGGCCACCGCCAGGCGGCACCCCGGTGCCTGAGGAACCCTGGAGCCCAGCACTTCCACCACACCAGGAAGTGCTGGGGAGAAGAAGACAGGAGACACCTGGCTTCCGGGTGCACAGCCGGCACTTCCGCCACACAGGGGTGTGTCCAAGAGGGAGTGCCAGGAAGCAGCTGGAGCCCATCCGGGTTCCCATATAAGGGGCCGCCTCCCTTCAGTCGATAGTGGATGTCGAGTGGAAGAGGACAGAGCTGGAGAGAGGACGGGAGGCGGCCAAGAGAAAGGCACTGAAGGAGTGAGGCCTGGACATTGGGGGGAATCGGTGCTGGAGGCACTGGGGTTAGTGCACTGAATTGAACACTGTAAGTACTGTAAATAAAAGTGTGTTGGGTAGAACTATGTTGTCCGTCTGCCTGTGTCCGGGTCCCAGTCCACAATAGATAGATAGATAGATGGAATTTGTGTCCTTTTTTGTGATTATCATTGACTTAATAAGCTGATTTAGACATCCTAGAGTCATCCTCTTGGAGTTGTGTGCTGAATTGGACCCTACATTATAGAAGCCATCACCCAAAAATATTGTGATCCCTAGATGGATGGACATACATCAAAATGTTACTGATGTGTAACTGAAATATGAAATGAAAGATTTTTTGTTCATAGCATTGCCGTACTGCTTGGAGTTGCTACATTGCCAACACCATAAAAGTCTTTCTAGACTTTATAGATGGCTGAATCCTTCTGTCACTTTAAGCCAATTTCCATGCCAAGCAAAGGTTTTATAATCTCGACTTTTGCATAAAAACTGACTCAGGCATATTTCTGAATGCAAGTAAATGCAGAGACACCCGGAACGACTACAGGAAGACATATGGAACAAAATCAGGCCCAGGCAAACTAATGGAGTGTAAGGAGTGGGAGCAAGAGGTTAAACCGCCCCACCAGGCAGTCAGGGACTCAAGCCCTCTTGTAGGATGTCCCAGTAGGTTTTTTATTTTTATTTTCGGTCATCTACTTTGTGTCCTCCTTGTACTAATTCCACTTTACGTGTTTTTGTAATAAAGGCTCCAGTTCTATTTACTTTTTGGTCTTCTGATGTCCTTTCGGGCTGCAGAAGTCTGTCCTTCCTACTATCGAGACCATTAGTTAAAATGAAGAAGATGCCAGATATGGGGGCACGATCATGCAGTGCTTACTGATGATGCCTTAGAAGTCCTGGGACACAGATTTAATTACTTGCACAGTGGTCAAATGCAGTTTGTATGTTTGCATGACAAAATGCAAAAGTGGTCAGGTATGAGTAAGTACAAGTGTGGGTTTCATTATGTATGTAGATGGGTCAGCTTCACATCTAGGTTTGGTTCCATCTTTCTCTCCTGTGCTGCTGAAAGAGTCTCTGTCACCTTTGAGACACTCTGGCATTGAAATGAGTAGGTTTAGAAAATAAACAAATGAGTCAAAGTAATTCTACACCTTCAGTTACATGAATGATGAGCCACAATCACAATCACTGAAGCTCATGGGAAACACACCACAACCATCTGCCCTGTAGCCAACACACTGAGGACTTATCTCTAGCCACACAATCCAATGAAGCAAAACTAGCTTTTGAGTGTCTTCCTTTGAGCATGCTGGGATATTTATAATTAGGATTCAAATGTTTGTATCCCTCACTGTGCCACCCTTTTTTGATCTCCACCTTTGTCTGCTAAAGCAGCAAATATACCTGTCAAAGCAACCCTTTGCTAGGGGACAGCTTCCTGTTACTTAAAACTAAGATGTCTGAAGAAGTATCTGGGAGACTGGAGCCACAGGGCCGCTGTGCCTTCTATCTGTTTTCTGTGCCCGTGCCAAAACTCACCTTGAGAAGCATGATGTCATTTTCTAAGATCTTATTATATTTTTCATGAACAATGATTTTCTGTACTGGAATCTCCTGCCAGGACTTCTCTCTTTCAATGCGATTATGAGCCCCCAGAAGTGCAGTGATATGTCTGTTGACCAGAAAACATCAGATGAATCAGGAAAGAGTATAGGGAGAGCAATCCTGTGACCATTCATAGTGGGTGGATCAAAATTAAAAAGGCCAGAACACCTGCTAAAATGTTACTCTTATCTATCCATTTTTTAAAACCATAATCTGATTCTTTTAAATAGTTACTTAATTACATGTTGCTTTCATTAAACTATTGGTAGTCACCAGATCAATTACCCCCAAGAAAGTACAGAGGTGGTTATAAGAGCAGATAATGTCAACATTCTACAAGCACTACAGAATCACCCCATGGGATAATGATTAAATCAGTGTGGCCAAGTGGTTAAGGCAATGGCCTATAAGCCATAAGGCTTCTTCTTCACTCTCTGTTTGATTTACAGTTGTAAATGTGATCATGTCTAAGACTCTACCTGAAAAACGTACAGTCAATAACTACAGCACAAGTATACAATTATTTGTGATAGAATAATTATAAACCTTGAACCTGAAGTTAAATTACATAAATTGTTCAGTAAATGAACAAAATAGGAGTTTGTTAAATAGCTGGATAAAGTAAATGAAAGAATGGCTGGGTTCAGTTGATGGATGGAAGGATGGATGGAGGGATGGATGGGATCCTAGTCTGTTCACAATAAGGCTACTGGACACTTCACTTAGCAAACTGTCTCTTAATTATGAGGTGAAGGAGCTGCTACATACTGAACTGCATGCAATAGATTTTGTCTTCTCATTAAATCAGTTGTCACATTAGGTGCTCCCGGTCTAAAGTTGAGTAAATACAGACATAATTGGGGAGGCACAGTAGTAGAACAGTTAGCTCAAATCCCTGTCTCGGTGACGTGTATGTGTTTTTTCCTGTTCTCCTCATGTCCAGGTTGTAGTGTTCTTAAGGCTGAAGCAGGGACACACTCAGAATAACATTTTTAATACTGCTTATTCACTAACACTATTCAACTAACTCCCCGTACAGCCTTCAATATTCACACCCTTCCCTATAGACATCATATGTCCCAAAAGACGCAGACCATAATAATCAATAACTGAACATAAAATAATTGACAAAAGCATTACTGAAAAATCACATACAATACAGGTGTTGCTATGTCAAAGTACCTTCATGTTATTCCACATTATAAAGGCGGGTACAATTGCCAACACTACCTTGTCCCACTGTATGTATGTGTTTCAGTGTGCCCTGTGGCAAACTGCCAATAACAGGAAGGACAGAATGATTTTAAGACAAAAGTAGAATAACTTTCTCAAAGAAGTCAAATTTATCTTAAACATCCATAAAAACATAAAATATTTGAACTTGAAAAGCTTGCAATTTGAAAAAGATGGGCTTCTCATTAAAATTGGGATCAATCAGTTTAAGAGTCTTCTCAAAATTGTAAGTGTCTGAAACATTAAACCTCAGATGTGAAAAAGAAAACTCCCTACAAAATGTCCTAGTGGTTCATATTCAGTGAAGTCTCTCAGGCCGACACATTTCAGCATCTTGTTTTCATCATCAGGGTCTAATGAAGCCTTAAAACAGTAGATAACTCTTATGACATGTTAAACAAATTTTGTACAAATCTTAACATTTTTAACATGTCTCATCATAACATGTGCTTATTCAGAGTACTTACAATGTAAAAACTAAACATCATAAAGATCAAAATTTGAAAAAGCATCCTTAAGACACGTTACCTCTCAGATAACCCAAGGCTTGTACACTTTGGGGATTCTTAATAATAATAATAATAATAATTCTTTACATTTATGTAGCACCTTTCAAGGTACTCAATGCACTTTACATAGTGAGTGCGGGGGGGGACACTTCAACCACCAGCAATGCTCAGTATCCACCTGTATGCTGTGACGGCAGCTATTTTGCACCAGTATACTCACCACACACTAACTGGTGAAGGGGTGAGAGAGATATCCAATTAGAGACAGGGGGTGATTAGGGGGCCAGAATGACTTGGCCATATTGGGAAATTTAGCTAGGACATCAGAATACATCCTACTCTTTATGAAGCATGCCCAGGTATCTTTTATGACCACAGAGAGTCAGGACATTTGTTTTATGTCTCATTTGAAGGATGGTGTCATTTTTACAGCATGGTATCCTTGCCATTACAATGGGGCATTGAAATCCACACACAGACCACAGGGTAAAGGCCCCCTGCAGACCAACAACACCTCTTATTTTCCTGGTTGGTCTCCTATCCAAGTACTGGTAAGGCCCGAACATACTTAGCTTCAGGTGGATGACCTGTTCTGAAGTGCATGTGGTGTGGCTTAGCCAATTATCATTATAAAATGACCTGATCTAATCTAGTAAACATATTAAAACTGTTCCCAAATCTAATTACCTCAAGCAAATAGCAAATTAGCCACATTCCTTCTGTACATCAAGCATTTGACCCCAACTATATTAAGAAGCCAGTTATTCTCAAATTAATGGAAGCTATTGCCATCTGAATTTATTATTATTATATGGAGGTTGTGGCATATGGCCAGAGCCCTTGCCCGGCTGGGATGCCTGTATGCTAGAAGGACAGAGGGAGAGAGTAAATCCAGAGCATTACCTCCCCTGGAGTGCTAGGTGGCAGCCCCCCTGGTTTGCAGCAGTGCCTCAGACTCCCGCAGGACTCCATGGGAGCTGGAGTTTGGTTCAGCCCAGTTGGGGTCTGTGGGCACCACCAGGGGGTGGTGCACCTGCTGCTGAGCCCTTAATTGCAGCACTTCCGCCACACCCAGTAGTGCTGCCAGAACTAGGTCATTGAGCACCTGGAGCATTTCCGGGTGCCTTATAAAAGGAGCCAACAGCCACTACCCCAGGAGCCAGGGTTGGGTGGGAGAAGATGACGCTTGCCAGGAGGAGTTAGTAGAGGAAAAGAGAGAAGGAAAAAAGAGAAGTGTGTTTTGTGCTGTGCTGGGACTGTGCTGTATAAGTGGGAATGAGGGGAAGGCGTTTCCTATGTGGAAAAAGAAAAAAAATAAAAGCCTGTGTGTTGCACTTGTGTCCCACGTCTGTCTGTGACGGGGTTGGGGTGGCTGGTACTCCCCATGGTGGTCCACACCATTTAAGTTGCATATACTTTGTTTTGATAGCTATTTGACATTTGTATTAAATCCTTCTGCTGTTCTTCTTTTTGCTTGTTTAAAGTATTGCAGTAAGTGTCTTTAATAAGAAGATGCCTGTGATACACCGTAGCCCCAAGCTGGGTGGGCTCCTGCCTTGCACCCACCAATGTCAGGAGAGGCTCCTCCATCTCCCCTATGTATCTTTGTAATCTGAATATGAAGTCGTATTTAAGAGATTAAGCAGATGATTTCACTTACTCTCCACTGCAGTGGGCGGCCGACAGGATGAATTTTCGATGAATGATGAAGCCTCCACAACTGTAAAAGTGCTCACCTCTTTTAATCTTCAAGAAAGCCATGTAGGGTCGGCTGTGAGGTATGGCCTCTTTGCCATCAATGATTTTCTCAGCTGAGACACCTAAATGAGAAGAAATGCCTATGTGAGATTGAGCAGAAATCTTACAGTGTTGATCAGTGCAAGGATGTCATTGTTCCCCATCACTTTTTGAATAAAAAAGTCTCATTTGTCCTCTTAGCTTTTCATGGAAGATTAAACAATACAAACATTAAAAACAGCGCAAGATGGTCATCCACTGAGATTACAGTCACACTCGTCCTTACAGTCTTGGCTAGCATTTTGGCGACATCAAGAATTAAGGGTAGAAACTGAAAAAAAGTAGAATGTCACAGTCACTCTGTTGGTCACCAGTTTAAGGTGGAAGATGGTAGAAAGCTGCTATTCTTATAAAAAATATATTATTTTTATTTATGACACATGAATCGGAAACTGGCCCTCCACCTGAACAGATGAGGTGCAATGTCATTAAATAATCTGCATTCTGGTGTGTCACTTTAAACTGTGCGGCACACCTTCGGAAACCAAAGTCAGATCAATGAGTCAATGGGAAAAAAAAACTAATAATATTCTGTCTTGAGCAATTTTCAAATTAACATACTTTTCAGTTTTTACTCTTTTATCCAATGGGTCATTACTGTGTACTTGTTCACATTATTCAGAACTACCACCATTCATGCGTGAAGTACCCAACATCTCATCCCACCCTATCCCACTTTACCTGCCAGTCCAAGGCAAGCGGCAATGATGGTGCTCCAGCAGACTGCTAGCATGGCTTTGTGTCTTAACATCTCTGTCACTCAACTTCCCAGATCACATTTTTTATACTGGGGCGATGGTGCTGAGCAGTTTTAAACTAACCACACACCACAGCAACAGCCAATGTATAGAAGAGGGAAGATAGCATTTCCTGTCTCTACAAATGATAGTTCAATTTTAGATGATGAATCAGTCAAAGAGTCCACTGGGAGAACATATAACTAGTGGTGTTGGTGGGGCAGACCATATTTTGATATTTGTGCAAATTATTAACTCCTTTTAAGGTAAGTGCCAGTTCTGATGTGCACATTGGACAGCTCAGCATTTTTGTAGCCTAATCAGCATCTATGCAGTATGGCACTGTATCATGGGGTGACAAACAACAGGCTCACCGGAGGCCTCCATGAATAGCAGATATCATAGCTTCTAAATAAAAGAAGAGTTGTGATAAGATCATATGATGTTTTTTTAACTGGTGAAAAAACAGCATTTACTGAAAAATAGAAATACAATCATATTGTGCACTGTTTGGACTAAAGGAGCTGCCATTGAACTCCAGTGTGCTTACAGTAAGTGTGCAGGTATTAATGAAAGTGCTCAGGGTTGGGATTGCAGCCCAGTGCTATTCTTGTTTACTCAATGATCCACTACCTTACTTTCAGTTTTATTACTGGGCAGCAAATATACAAACTATAAAAACCTGGACATTGACACAAATAGATGAATACACACACAGGCTTGGTCCGCAATAGAAATAAAATCCTGCAGCACTTCTTTATGTTCCTTGCTTTGTACCCCAATAAATGCAAGTTATCGCCAATATACTAACACCCCAATTGGTGCTTCACTCACTCAGAATATGGAACCAATGTAAGAAGTATTTTAAGATAAATAAGCTTTTATCTGTGGTACCTCTGCATGAGAACCACCTTTTTCCACCCACTCAAACATGTGCACTTTATAATGTGAGAAAAACATTTGGGAGTAAATGACTTAGAGATCTGTACACAGACAACGTTTTTGCATTCTATGAACAATTACATTCCAAATTTAACTTTCCAGCAACGCATTTCTCTGGAAACTTTGTTAAATAGAACCTGCCCAATTTTCCTCACCTCCCACCTACCTTTATGTCGGAAAAAATATTGATCAGTCTCAAGGACTCCGAGAGCATTTCTGTAATATATAAAACCATTTTACAGTCCCTCCCTTTCAAAGATCCAAGAGGACAGTGGGAAAAGGATCTCTCACTCAACATCTCAGAAAAGGAGTGGAAAGTAGCAATACAGAGAATCCACTTGAGCTCCATATGAGCAAAACATACAATTATTCAACTCAAAATTATATATCGAGCGCATTTCTCTCACTTAAAATTGTCCAAAATGTTTCCAGGGCAAGATCCAACCTGCTAACGCTGCAATCAAGTCCTAGCCTCACTGGACCAAATTAACATCATTCTGGACCAAAATCTTTAAATGCCTTTCAGACAGCCTTGGTGCCACAATCCCTCCTAATCCACTAACAGCTGTGTTTGGTGGGCTCATAGAGGGGCTTCAAGTGGAGAAGGACAAACAAACTGTGATTGCCTTTACTTCACTATGAGCACATAGACTTATGTTGCTCAACTGGAAGAATCCTAACTCTCCTCTTTTAAGTTAGTGGGTAACTGATGTTTTATATTATTTGAAACTGGAAAAAATCAAATTCTCACTTAGAGAATCTGTGCAGGATCTAATCAATAACATTTTAGAATAAGCTTTTAAAGAACTGAGGAAGCAGATTTTCTCCTCTTTTTTCCTTTTTTTTCTGTTCCATGTATCTTTATTCACTTATTAATCCATCTACTTACTTATTTTTACTAGCTTTAAGTTTTACTCTGCTGGCCTAGCTCTCTTTCTCAGGGGTGGGTGTTGATTTGTTTTCAATCCTATTTTTGTAAAAATTATTTTATTTGTATGGAATTTTGTGTGATTTCAATAAAATCAAAACATAAAAATTTCATGGTCCAAGCGCGTTCTGTCTGTATATCTGTCCACTTTTCAGGAGAGAACTACTTAACGGATTTAGATTGGGTTGTTTTCCATAGTTTGTTTGAACTTTCTGGTTGTCTTTGCGACTTCTCTCATCGCGCTCAGCACCAGAGTTCGCTTGCGGCACCAATGTATTTATGCAAATCCAACAGAGTGGCTGTGGGCCTTCCTAATTCACTTGCCACCCGTTGTTCGAGCTAGTCTACGTGTTGGAGTGCACCTTGCCTCTGCTTAGCTAGTAATACCTGTTTGTTGAACAGACATTATCATCTACAGATTGTTAAGGAGCAACGTTTGATGTTTTTGAGAGAGAAATCAGAGCTCCATGTATTTTAGAGGGTAGCTGCTGATTCCCAGAGATATCCCGGCCATGTGCTTTTCTCCCCACACGGGGAACACTCTCCCGTCAGAGCTGAACACGATCAGATACAGTGCCAACGTCTATTGATTTTTAAAGTTTGTCCTGTTTCATTACTATGTGGGCGAAGCCACGGGGTACAGCTAGTATAACATAATATAATATTATCAACATAGCTTAATCCAGTTCAGCATTGCAATGTGGATCTGGAAGCATCGGGTTCTTGCCTGGAAACAATCCTGGACAAAACACCAGTCCATAGCTGAGCACACCAACACTCACCAATTTGAAAGCACCAAATAACTTAACTTGCGCATCATTGGAAGTGTTGGAGAAAGCCAAAGAACTGAGAGGGACATTCACATAGACAGTGGGAGACCCTGGAAAAACCTCACACAATTACTTGCCATGGTGTTCAAACTCAGAACGTTAGGCCTGTGAAACTGCTGCATTTATTACCCCTGTGCCATCCACTTTTAAAACCCTCTCAGCAAGCATAAGATTTAACGGAGAAACAACACCTCGACAAAGCACATTTCATCTCAGGGTGAAAACACACACACACACTAGGGCCAGTTTAGTATTGGCAGTCCACCTAACTGGCATATCTTTGGACTGTGGCAAGGAAACCTGGAAGAAACTCACAAAGACAAAGGAAGAACATGCAGAACTCAAGCAAGCAGGCTACTTACTGAAAGGCAGCAGTGATAAAATATAATATAATATTATTTTTTCAAGCCTCTTCAATCCAATTTAGATTTATTTGATGATGCCATCTCTCAACAACAAGCATAATAAAGGAAACAGCCCTAGACAGTACACCAGTTCATCACATCACAGGGCCCTTTCAAACACATAACCACACACAGCCAATCTATTCTTTCACTCTACAAGATACTGTAAACCTCACATGAACAATGACCTGCAGGGTGCAATATAATATAATATAATATACCGTATATGCTCCAATAAATACAGAGTCTCTTATTGTCGCCGGTCTCTAATAAGTGCCGGGCTTCAGAGGTGATGCGGCCAAATAGTAGCCAGTCTCTAACAGTATCTGGGTCTTTGATATTTGCCTACTGGCGTATATTGTAAGCGTCTGTATCTTTGCGTGTGTAATACATGTGTATGTCAGCACATTGCATATATAAGAAATACGGATATACCGGTTTTCTAAAACTGCTTCATTTTCATGCTGGATTGACCAAGATACAGACAAACCTTGAAGAAGAGGAAGACGATAGTGAACTGGACAACAACAAAGCCATCATTTCGGATTCGGACGACGAAAAGCAGCGAAAGGTACAAAAAGACATTGCCATTTATCTTTAACAGTCTTATGCAGCATGTGAAATTAAAATAAAGTAGCTATTTGTAATATTAGCGGATATTTTTGTGTACCTACATGTGCTAACACGCGCAAAAAAAATATTGCGTTCTGAAGGTTTTTGTTAATAATGGTCGGTCTCTAATAGCAGCCGGTCTCTATTAAGTGCTCAGAGCCAAGGATTGTTTTGCAAATAAACGCTGGGGGCCACTATTGGAGCATATACGGTAATATAATATAATATAATCTATACTAATAAAAGGCAAAGCCCTCACTGACTGACTGACTCATCACTAATTCTACAACTTCCCGTGTAGGTAGAAGGCTGAAATTTGGCAGGTTGATTCCTTACAGCTTACTTACAAAAGTTAAGCAGGTTTCATTTCGAAATACTACACGTAACAGTCATAACGGTCGATAACGGTCAGCAACGTCCGCCATGTTGAACTTTCTTATTTATAGCCCCATCTTCACAAAATTGGATAGGCGGCTTCCCTGCGCTAACCGAAACCAATGTACATACTTATTTCGATGGTATGATGCCACTGTCGGCCGTCATATTGAACTTTCCAACGTCACTAATTCTCCAACTTCCCGTGTAGGTAGAAGGCTGACCCCATTTTCACGAAATTTGGTAGGTGGCTTCCCTGCGCTAACCGAAACCGATGTATGTACTTATTTCAGTGGTATGACGCCACTATCAGCCGCCATATTGAACTTTCCAACGTCACTAATTCTCCAACTTCCTGTGTAGGTAGAAGGCTGAAATTTGGCAGGCTCATTCCTTATAGCTTACTTACAAAAGTTAAGCAGGTTTCATTTCAAAATTCTACGCGTAACGGTCATAACAGGTGACAACGTTCACCATGTTGAACTTTCTTATTTATGGCCCCATCTTCACGAAATTTGGTAAGTGGCTTCCCTGCGCTAACCAAAACCGATGTACGTACATATTTCAGTGGTATGATGCCACTGTCAGCCGCCATATTGAAGTTTCCAATGTCACTAATTCTCCAACTTCCCGTGTAGGTAGAAGGCTGAAATTTGGCAGGCTCATTCATTACAGATTACTTACAAAGGTTAAGCAGGTTTAATTTCAAAATTCTACGCATAACGGTCATAACGGTTGACAACATACGCCATGTTGAACTTTCTTATTTATGGCCCCATCTTCACAAAATTTGGTAGGCGGCTTCCCTGCGCTAACCGAAACCATTGTACGTACTTATTTCAGTGGTATGATAGCCATAGCCTGCAGCTCGGTCACTGTGTGAGGTGGTGTTGGGTCCCCCATTCCAGCGCCTCCCACATTGTTGGTTGCCTGCCTATATAAGGCCGTCCGTCGCTCTAGTCTCTACATTCCCTTCCTTGCTTTGCCATGGGATTCACATCTCCCTGCTGATAACTGCAGCCTTTTTATTTAATCCACGGCTTCTCCGCTGTTTTATTGTTCATTTATTACGATTATAGTTATTGTGTAGGTATTTTAGACTTACTTTACATTGTTCAGGTACCCATTTCCTTTATCGTTCCAACCGTACCCCCATTAACATGTCTATCGAGGTGATCACCATCGATCAAAGAACTGTCACTTACCGAGTGGTTTCCATGCCCAGAGATGGCACCTGCCTTTTCCATTCTCTTTGTTACATATGGCACGACCATATCAGGCTCACTCTTGATATTCGGAGGAACATTGTGTCTTATGTATTGAATGACTGGGACAGGTTCAAGGTGTGGACTGATGACGGTACAGGAGATAATTATACTACACAGGAGCACTAGAAGAGTGAAATGCTTAAGCCCTTCACCTATGGTTCTGCATGTGAGTTGATAGCTGCCGCTGAATTGTTCGGTTGTCGCTTTCAAGTGTACCGAAATGGCCAAATATTTTACACCTTTCGATGACCGCCAATGCCTCTTAAACATCTTAGATTCACAGGTGACGATTTCAGTAGTGGACACTTTGATGTTTATGAATGTTTAAACTCTCAAAAGCTGGATATGAAGTTATCAACGAAACCGGTTGTATACTTACAACTCTTTGCAGATGCCGAACGTCTCTTCAAAACAAGTCCTACAAATACTGTCGTAATTGAAACAAACCATGAAACTCAAACCGATTATGACAGCAGCAATCCAAGGTGTGAGATTTGAAACAAGATTACTGTTCACATGGCCAACTGTACATTGCATGCTCAAGAGTAAGCTCAGCGCACTACTTGTGGCATACAAAGAGATCCTTAACAAATAATTATTGGTATATTTTCCCTCAGTTTAAAAAGGTTTAATTTTCTTCTTAATAAAAATTTTAAGGTAGTACTTTGCGGCTGCGAAGTGCGGGTATTTTGCTAGTATAATTTAATATAATATAATATAATATAATATAATATAATATAATATAATATAATATAATATAATATAATGGGGACAGCACGGTGTCGCAGTGGTAGCGCTGCTGCCTCGCACTTAGGAGACCTGCGTTCGCTTCCCGGGTCCTCCCTGCTTGGAGTTTGCATGTTCTCCTCGTGTCTGCGTGGGTTTCCTCCCACAGTCCAAAGACATGCTGGTTAGGTGGATTGGCGATTCTAAATTGGCTCTAGTGTGTGCTTGGTGTGTGGGTGTGTTTGTATGTGTCCTGCGGTGGGTTGGCACCCTGCCCAGGATTGGTTCCTGCCTTGTGCCCTATGTTGGCTGGGATTGGCTCCAGCAGACCCCCGTGACCCTGTGTTCGGATTCAGCGGGTTGGAATATGGATGGATAAAATAATGGCCATCACAATGGCAAATTGGTTAGTGTTGTTTTCTTATTAGGCCAACTTCCCGTGTTTGAGTTGTTACAAAATGTAACAATTTTTCCCAATGTCTGCACTGGTTGTTCCCAGATTCTGCAGTTTCCTTCTTATATCCCAAAGGTTTTTTTTTTACGTTAATTGGTCTCTCTAATTAGACCCAGAATGACTGTGTACAAAAGGGTACCCTGTGATGGACTGGCACCCTGTCTAAGGTTATGTCCAAGTTTGCACTAATGCTGCTGGGTTAGGTTACCAACTCCTCATGCAGCTGAACTGGATAAGCAGTTTTGAAAACAGAAGGATTGATGTGTGCATCCTTATATTTATTATTTTAAAACTGATATAAAATTCCTAGCAAACATACAACTATACCAGCAGAGTTGAATTAATTTAATATTTTTGGAAATGCCTTAGTGTTAAAAGAAGGAAGAAGGGAAGGTTGGAAGCATGTGCTGAGACAGAAGTAAAATCTGAACTCATTGTTGTGATGACCATAAAACTGAAACTCTTTAATTATTCTCATATCAGTCATGAAAACAGATATTTGTGTGGTAAAACCCATCAGGAAATAAATCATTGTCCATTGCCAACAAAAAACTGGAGTTTTAGGCAACTACATTGTACAAATTCCCAATACAGGGTGCTGTAGTTGATGTTCTATGTGGAGTGCAGAGGAGCAGATAGTCAGTTCAAATATTTTTACTGTTCTGAGACTGTATATATTTTGTGTTTAACAAAAGCATCCTCAGTTTTTTCCTGTGTCTCTGAGGAATTTCTCTAAGACTTGTCCAAAGACATGCAGCTCAGGATGGCTGACAAGTTTCTTTTTGGCCTGACTGACTGTGTCTCGTGAAAGACTGTAGTTCTGTGTAGAAATGATTCTGAGGGGTGGGGGTTGATTTGTTTTCAGTCCTATTTTTTTTGTAAAAATTGATCTATTTGTATGGAATGATTACAATAAAATCAATAAAAAAAAGAGAGATGGTTCTTGCCTTGAGCATAAGTCTGTCTCTCTTTGTCTTGTATTGGAATAAGCGGACTTACAAAAAATTGTGTGTGGGTGGCATGCAGACCTGTGCCTCTTATGTCCTGGCAAACCTAACATTTTAAAAATCCAATGACATTCTTACAGTGTTGAAGAACACAACTAAGAACAGGGGTGTTAGAGAAGAGCCAAGGTGTCATTCATGATGATGAACTGAAGGCTGCCCGGTGTTGCCAGGATAAGCTGTGAGGTACCAAGCACAACTTTTAACAGCATACACTGTTCAAATGAAGGCAGATTTTAAGCACTTTAACTGCAGTAGTTTTATTTTAAAATATTTGCTTTATAACAACCTTTTCAAACTTGTGGTTAGATAAACATTAATGAACTAAATGGCTATTTAGAGTTAGGACTTCCTGTGTTGTCATTGCTATCATGGTTGTTTGAAATGTCAAAATGAAAATAACAGGTGCAGGACAAGGGTGTGATGATTTCCAGGGTGGTATGAAGGCTGTGTAAATTTGGTGGGTGTATATATAGTGTCTTGGCAGTGTTGTATGCTAAATATGGTTTCATTGGCCATGAACAAATGCTTCATGGCCTCATCGTGTGTTGGTCATTATGGCATACATTGAATCTAAATCTGTAACACAGGTGCAAAGAAGATTTTGCATTCAATTTAAATGTGCCTTTGGTGAGGAAGAATTCTTTCTTGTAAGGCAATCTTAAAGTTTTTCGATTAATGTCCTGTGTAATGGATGGCACACATGGGCCGGCATGGGCAGAACTGAATAGGAACTCTTACCCAGCAGGGAGGTCAGTGCAATGGAAGGACCAAGAGAGATGAGCACTACTCAAATTTTACTCCCCTAATATACTAGATGGCAGCCTTACTGGGTTAGAATTCCCACACAGGCACACAACAGGGCATGATGGGACCTGTAGTTCTGTGGGGCAGCCCTGCTGGTTTTCATGGGGGCCACCAGGGTGAACTGGCACAATTTACGATCCCTACTTTCAGGGAATTCCATTTGACCCAGAAGTATTTCCAGTAGGTTATGCACTAGCACCAGAAGTCATGGATAAAAGGAGCCACTCAATCTCAGCCAGCCAAGTCGGAGTCAGGGGGGGAAAATAAAACCTGGAGAAAAAGTCACACAAACATGGAAAGAACATACAGATGCTACACTAACAGTGATCAGGCCTGGATTTGAACCCAGGGTAGTGGATCTATAAGGCAGAAGATGTCTTGCCCATTCTACCCTTCTCCACCTTCCCAGTTCAAAGCCCTCAATCTCCCTTTTCTCTTCTTCTCTTCTCTCTTCCTCCTGCATGCTAAGTCTTTTCCCAACATACCTCACAACACAAGGCTCATTTCTGAACTTGTAAAGAGAGGACTTTAAACCACATCCTAAGCCCTCACAAGTGAAGCTGTAACGTCCCCAAGTCAGAGCTCTATCACTGCTGGTTTTGTTCCTCTAGCCCCTGTGGAGACTTTGAAGAGCTAGGCTTTGAAAACACCTTGTGCACTGACATTTGTCAAAAAACAGGATTTCCTTTCTCAGGAAGTCATTTGTCTAATCTCCAGTCAATCCTCAAACATCTTACTCTGCCACAGGTTGAACAAGAAGTTCGCAAATTTTAATAGGCATTATGTGCTGCCCTCCTGCTGGAACCTCTCAAGCTCCTATCACAATTTTTCTGTTTATTATGCCTTTGAAAGATTTATTGCTAAGACAGCAATCATGGTGACTGAGTCATAATGGCAGCCAGAGGTTCTTTGTGATTAGCAGGGTCCCCACTGAGGTACTCTCATGCCAGCTCTCATCTTGGCAACCCCTTGTTAGCCAGACCTCTCTTCTATACTGTGAATAAGTAAGTGTCTCTGGGGAGCTCAAAGGTAGGTTAAAAGGTTAGTGGAATTAACTTACAGTGACCTCTAGAGGTTTCTCAAAGCATGGCATCCTGAACTTGCTCCCCTTTGCACAGAAAAACTCAGATCTTGTCTGTACTTGTAGCTTTCATTCAATATCTACTGCATCTCAATGTGAAAATAAAAAATAAATAAATAAATGTCTGTGAAATGCTGATGTGCTGAGGTTGGCAAAGCATTTGGATGGCAATCTTTGCAAAAAGAAAATCAATTTTGAAAAGGACTCGTGTGGCAGAATCAGGGCACTTAAAAAATATAGAATTAAATAATGGATTTCATTAACAGCTGAGCAAATAATTGGCTGGAGAGAAATAGAAAAGTCAGATGAATCCTGTAACTGGTGTGGACCACCCAGGCTGGCACTGCTACCTGAACCCAACAGAGACAAGCGTGGGACACAAGTTCAAGGCACACACATTTTATTTTTTATTTTTCCTCGTGGGAAACACCTTCCCTGTTTCCCACAGGCACAACAAAGGTCAGCACAAGCACAAAACAGTTCTCGGCTTTCTCTCTTTCATTACTCCGATCAAGCTTTGTCCTCCTCCCCCCAACTCTGGCTCCCCGAGTAGTGGCTGCTGGCTCCTTTTATAAGGCACCCGGAAGTGCTCCAGGTGCTTGACGACTTCTTTCCGGCAGTACTTCCAGGTGTTGATTAAGAACTGCATGCACCGATGTGTCGGGGCCGGCTACCACAACAACTATACCAGTAGAGCTGAATTAATGCATTTTTTAATATTTATGGAAATGCCTTAGTGTTTAAAGAAGGAAGAAGAGAAGGTTGGGAGCATGTGCTGAGACAGGAGTAAAATCTGAATTCATTGTTGTGATGACCATTAAACTGAAACTCTTTAATTACTCTCATATCAGTCATGATAACAGATATTTGTGTGGGAAAACCCATCAGGAAATAAATCATTGTCCATTGCCAACAAAAAACTGGAGTTTTAGGCAACTACAATGTACAAATTTTTTTTAAAACGTTTCAAGGGTCACAGTACTTTTGCTTTATTTTCAATCACTGAACACACAGTACTTTTATATCTTAATGAGTGACACCACTGGGGGTCTCTTCATCCCAGAGTAAAAAGCCAGAAGAGCTCAAAATGTTCAAACACAGTCATAAATTCAAAACTCGGGAGTGGTCTCTCCTAGACTTTTTCGTATACTCAGATATGGGGATGGATATTGGAGGAGTAAACCACAAGACAATGATCTTATTTTTATGTTATGTACATTAAAAAACCATAAACAACAAATTCATCCATCCATCCATTTTCCAACCCGCTGAATCTGAACATAGTGTCACGGGGGTCTGCTAGAGCTAATCCCATGCCAACTCAGGGCACAAGGCAGGAACCAATCCTGGGCAGGGTGCCAACCCACCGCAGGACACACACAAACACACCCACACTCCAAGCACACACTAGGGCCAATGTAGAATCACCAAAACAACAAATCAAATCAAATTAATAATATATTGAGCAATTATTATAAAAGTAAAGCTGCATGAAATAAAATGGCACCACTCCCGGTTAGCGGAAAAAGCTCAAAAGTTGATAGAAATCTACGTTTTGTACCTAATACTTGTATGCAAAATTTGGTTGACCTAAGTGAATGCGTACTCAAGTTATTGTGTTTACATGCGCACACACACACACACATACATAATTCCAAAAATGGTATTTTCAGACTCAGGGAGGTATGAAATGTCAAGATTCATCAAAATCTTGAGGCCAAATTTTTGGACAATTACAATACTTTCCCTATGGCAAAGTAAATCAGACTCAGGGAGGTCTAAAACTTTGAGATTCATCAAAATCACAAAATTGAATTTGTGGATGATTACATTTCTTTCCCTATACTTTGTGTACGAGAAAGCAAAAAGGGAAACACAAAGCATTAAGAAAGAACAAACAAAACAAGGGCCTTGCTCTCCCTCTGTGGAATGAATTATGGGTTCCTTGTGCCCTGTATGTGATGGGGTGCCCTCACTTTACCATGTCTGTATACAGCAGCATTCTCTTTTCTTTATATCTTACCTCTGTTTGCTCTCCTGCCTCTTAATTCTACCTAATAAGATTTGGTCCAGCTGACCTTCCAACTGTAAGCTCAAATTCAAATCTACTGATCATTCAAACTTGAAATAAAAGTTGTGTCTACAAATGTTTCCCAGTCAAAGCAGGGCCATGGGGTCAGGGGAGGCAGATGAGTCTGACCAGTCATCATGAAAAGTAAAAAAAACTAATAATGATAACATAAAATAAATGTGTCCACTGGTCTGTGCTATAAATGTTCTTTTCTATGTGATTCCAGTACTTTTGATTATTTTTATAGTGAAAAACCACTGAATTGGCACATTTGCTGTTCAAATACAGGGGAGAAACGTAAGGTGTGGCAGCGACAAGCCTCACCTCACCTCAAACTGCACTCTCCTTCACACACGGGGTTGATTCACGAAACTGGCATGTGCCTGTTGCTGTCTCTCTTTATGTCATCAATATAATTTTTGCAGACATGTTTATTATACACCCTAACTTTCCACAATCTAGCTATCTAGCTAAATTCTTTAATGATTGTGTGTGACATATTTAGTCTTGCTAATCGGACATAAAATGGCAGTGAAAAGGCACAAGGTGAGGCAGACAGTACCGTGCTGCACTGAAGAGGGCTCATGTTAGCCCAACAGGTGCTCATTGCTGCTGTTCTTCAAAAGGTTAAAATTGAAATCTGTCTTTTTTTTCTACACCACTCTATACTTTCATTTGTATTGAATGAGTGTGAATTGTGGAATTGCAATGGTAAATTTGCAGCACATGGAGGGTGAGGAGTAAGTGCGCTCTCTCCCTTTGCTATAAATGTGACGTTCTTTCTTAGCCAAATATGAACCTCACCTATGTGTTTGTAAAGAATTCTGATGAGATACGAAACATAACCAGTAGTTAATGTGTATGCTGGTTGCCAATTGAATAGTGAATAAGCTACTCTTTTGGGTTCATATATTTGTAAATCTAACTCTGAAAGAGTCCGTGCCTCACCAGCCGTGAACCTCACTGCACGTCACTGAGTCAGACAGTCATTTCACTTCTGATTGATCTTGTTTCATTAGCTGGTCCTATTTTCTTTGATCTTATTTTCATTCACAAAATTGTAGTAGTGTAATTTTTACGTTTGTAAGTCATTTGGAAATATTTGTATTTTGCTCTAGCTGTAAATGTTTAACTCTGTTTAGTTATTTTCCTGCTACTATACCTTTTTGTGCAGTTTGCTCCCTTAAATTTTATCTTAATAATGACAATTAGCAGCGAACTAAACAGACATTCAGACAAACAGCACTCCAAGATGAAAGGCTGCAATTACTTTGATGTCAGACCCACTAAGGTGCTCATTAGCAGAAAATGCAATAAATAACCAGAAAATTTGGAAAGGTAGAATAGAACTCATAATAATAATGAAAATCCTAAAAACCAATCAAAAAAAGCACACTAAATTATCCCCATGTAACATACATATGTCTGGTATTACTCACTCACTGACTCACTCGATGATCAACAAAAGCACTACTAGCTGTCTAGCTAAAAAGCTGAAATTTGTCAGGATGGTACAACTAGGACACTAGGTATCTGCTAAGAAAGGACATTTCAATAAATCTGTATCTAGAGGTTGAAAACACCCCACCACACACACACACACAACACAAAATAGAAAATCTAAGCACTGCTGAACACCGATTATGCAAGGTAGTGGGGACTGATATTAACTCAAATAAAACAGATGGCCACTGTAGTGGCAATGCTGCACAGAGAAAGTGAAGCCTGACACTGAGAGAGAGATCAGCTAACATCCTAAGAGCAGTGCACCGCTCACAGTGCTCAGAGACTGGCTCTGAGTTGCAGTTGCAGTCAGATAGATGGAGGTCTTCTTTTAGCTCACACTGAAAAGCACGTGCCTCTGAGCTGGAGAAAATGGTTTCACAGTTCTCCACCAGCAGTTCACCCAGACCTTAATGATGGATGGATTAAAAGGCAGAAGTCTACGTGACCATCATCATGCCCTTCCGTGAGTACCCTAAATCCAAAGAGGACTGTTTCATTTATGTTAGGTAGATTGCCCAGAGGGGACTGGGCGGTCTCATGGTCTGGAATCCCTACAGATTTTATCTTTTTCTCCAGCCGTCTGGAGATTTATTTGCTTTTTCTGTCCCCCCGGCCATTGGACCTTACTCTTATTCGATGTTAATTAATGTTGATTTATTTGGTTTTCTTATTTCTTATTATTATAAAATTGTGTCTTTTATTTTTCTATTCTTTATTATGTAAAGCACTTTGAGCTACTGTTTGTATGAAAATGTGCTATATAAATAAATGTTGTTGTTGTTGTTAATCCCATTGAGAATGTGTGGTCAATCCTGAAGAGGCAGGTAGACAAACAAAAACCCACACATTCTGACAAATAGCAAGCATTTATTATGCAAGAATGGGCTGTCGTCAATCAGGATTTGGCCCAGAAGTTGATTGACAGCATACCAGGGCAAATTGCATAGGTCTTGAAAAAGACAGAAGGACCAACACTGCAAATATTGACTCTTTACATAAATGTAATTTTCAATAAAAGCCTTTGAAACTTATGAAATGCTTATAATTATACTTCAGTATACCATAGAAACATCTGATAAAAAGATCTAAAAATACTGAAGTAGTAAACTTTGTGTTAATCAAACCATTTGACAACGAATGTAGGCTGGACAAAGCTCAAAGCAGTTTCAAGCAGTTAGTAGTTCTTGGAGTATCAATCATGGAGCCTATCCATTCTTCTGATCCAGTCAGTGAGTGGCAGTGAGTCAAAGTGATCTTATTAATGTGAGGGGGTGACACTGCAGGCCATGTTTTAGGTGGGCTACATCTGCAGGTTCGCATTCTGTTACAGTTTGTTCTCATCTGGTGCTCTGGATTTGCATGGAAGCATTAACTGCCTCTTATATGTATTTTATTGAATTTTTTTTATCACACTTGTTTATTTAGTATAAGTTTGGATTTGTCAGCGGTTAATATTTTTAGCTTTCATTGGTGGGACTGTGTATTTTCATGCATAAGCAACCCAAGATTTGCCTCACTCAGGTAACTGAGCTGCTTAACTGAACAGCAACACTTAATGTTTACAAGAATAACATCTGAGAAACTGTGGCTGTGAACATAAGAGCGCAGTGCAGCTCCATCCATGTGGGCATCGCCTAATGTGACCACAAAGTGCTCATCGCTCTCAGCTACGTGTAGGCCAAGCCATGAAAACAATGTGCCAAAAACCTAAAGCAACAGGAAGTTGTTGCTTCTTCAGCATTCATTTTAAAATGTGTCTTGCATTATTTAATTTTTTTTTTAATATGGAAACTTTGATGCCTTCCTGATGCCTTTCAAATTTGTGTTCATTTTTATTGTTTCCTTTAACATTCATCTGAGAGTATTTAACTATTCATCCATCCCTCTATACACCCACTTATCTATCCAACATTTAATCCATCCATTCTAACAATCCAACAATCCATCATTTTACATCCATCTATACGTGCATTGATCCTTGATTAATCCACCCCCCCCCACTTATCTATCTACTGTTACTCCATCTTTTTCAACAATTATTCCATCCACTTAATCATGCATTTATTCCCAGACCAAAAATTCATTCAACTATAGAGGAACCCATGCATCTAACAATCCATCCATCCAGCCATGCAGTGATCCATTATCTAATAATCTATCCATCCATCCATCCAACCATCCATCCATCCAACCATCCACCAACCTTCCCAGCCATCAATTCATGCATTCTGTTATTCATCCAATAATGCATCCATTACTATTTTATCTATCTACCCACCCATCCATCCATTATCAATCAAAAAATTCACCAATCAATTTTATTGCTGCACATTCTTCTTATCAGTCCATGCCTTTATCCAATGATTCAACCAATCAGACAACCCGCATATTCACCTGTCCAATCATCTTTCCATTCATCCATCTATCCATCCATTCTGTTCAATGAGTTACTGAAGAGCACCATGTATCACCATTGCCTAAATTACATTATTTTTGCGCATTTTATATACTGCACAATACCCATTGCATGTATTTTAGTCTCCTGGAGTAAATCATGTTGACTGCTTTATTATTTTTATGTCATAAATTTGCAGATAGATAGATAGATAGATAGATAGATAGATAGATAGATAGATAGATAGATAGATAGATAGATAGATGTGAAAGGCACTATATAATAGATAGATAGATAGATAGATAGATAGATAGATAGATAGATAGATAGATAGATAGATAGATAGATAGATAGATAGATAGATAGATAGATAGATCCCTTTAGAGTACAACTACAAAGCAGACTTGACTTGCTGATGTTCACCACAGGAATGCTACCTTCATGTCCTGCACACAATTGATTTATTAATTAAACAATTTACTGTACATGTTGATATGTCCAAGATCACTTAATTCACATAAATTTTAATCTTTATTGACCATGAACATTTTTTAAAATTTTACTGTAAAATAAAAAAAGTGACTGTAAAATGTCTGTCTTGTCACCTCCTCCTCCTCCTCCTCCTCCTCCTCCTCTCTGCCTGAGCTGTGGTTTGGGGCCACCCTAAAGCCACTGCTCTGACTACCAGTATGAAAACAGGCTTTGAGCAGGTGAGCTGTCAAGACATTCAGGGGACGAGCCATGCAAGTGGTGTACTGGGGTGCCATCGTCGCCATCTGCTTCAGCTTAGCAGGTAAATGGGAAAGGAGGACAAGTTGTGTTCATTACTTAGTGATGGATTTGTATTATCTAATAATGTTATTTTAATGTTAGTTAATAATGTTAACAATAATGTGAGGAAAGCCTGCCAGAAGAATTGTTCAGAAGTGCACCAGCTTGCAGCAGTTTCTTTTAAGGCTACTTAGTCTCAATGGCTGATGCTCTTGGGTTTGCTTATTGCATGCATATCCATGCTAGTGAATGGGAGCCTCAATGCTCGCACCTGTTTTGGCCTAGTTAATAAGTTAAGGGTGGTGCGGGTACAACTGGTACTGCTGCCTCATGGATCCAGTGGCTTGGGTTCAAATCACTGCCAGCTTGCAGTTTTCATGTGTGTTTGCAGGGGTTTTTCTCCTAAAGACATGAGGGTTTCAGGCAACTGGTGATATTTAACTGATCCTGTGTGGGTGTGAACAAACCTAAAGCATTTGGTCTTAAACTAGCAAATCAAAAGTGGTGACATTTAACTGAGACAATAATAATCAAGTACATGTAAGAAAGGTAAATGGCTTTGATATACTTTAAAATTTACGTTTTTGATTTCTAAGTATCTTAAGTATCATCCAGCCATCTCTTTTAAGGGGTAAACGCAGAGATATGCAGGTGGATAAGCCTAAAGTGTCCTGATAATTGAGTATCTATTATGCAGACCTCAGTACTGTATGTGAGACTCAAGGGCTGTGAGCAACACTGGAGCACCACAAGGAACAGGCCTGTCTCCTTTTCTCTTCACTCCGTACACCTCAGAATATAAATATAACACCAGATCAGTCATGTCACTTGCAGAAATTCTCAAATGATTTTGCACTTGTGAAGTGTATCAATAAGCAGGATGACACAGAAGATCGTAGCCGGGTGTAGAACTTTGTTTCTTGGTGCAAAAACAATTGTCTGCATCTTATTCTGCATCCTGAGACTTTGCAGGATCCCCTCAAGGTGGCTGGATATCACGGCTGGCCTGTACTCTGGTACAGTGAGTGCTGTGCAGAGTGGAGGCAGAACCTCTGTGTTTTTCCCAGTTGATTCTGGGGTTCATCAGGGGTGTGTTTTTACTCTTACTCTGTTCAATGCTTGCATGGACAGGGTGTTGGGCAAAGCCATGTGGTTCAGCAGCTGTGGGGCATCTGTTGGCAAAGAAAGGTTCATTGATCTTGACTTTGCCGACGATGCTGTGATCTTTGTGAAGTCAATGGAGGCTCTGATTGGGGCTCTCAAGAGACTGAGTGATGAGTCTGTGTGTCTGGGCTTGCGAGTGTCCTGATAAAAACCAAGATCCAGGCCTTTAATGACCTCTTGGGCACAGCCATCAGCAGTGTGTCTGTCTGTGGAGAGAATGTCGACCTCATCGAGAGGTTTACTTACCTCGGCAGTGACATTCATGTTTCTGGTGACTCTTCCTATGAAGTCAGTAGACGAATTGGGAGAGCATGGGGGGTCATGAGGTCACCAGAAAGGGGTGTGTGGCGCTCCCGATATCTCTGCAAAAGGAAAAAGGTCCATGTCTTTAGAGTCCTGGTGCTTCCTGTTTTGCTATACGTTTGCGAGACATGGACGCTTTCCAGTGACCTGAGACAAAGACTGGACTACTTTGGTACTGTGTCTCTTCGGAGAATCCTTGGGTACTGCTGGTTTGACTTTGTGTCAAATGAGCAGTTGCTGATGGAGTTAGAAATGAGGCACATTGCCTGCATTGTGAGGGAGTATCACTTACGGCTCTGCGGGCATGTGGTGCGATTCCCCAGGGGTGATCCGGCTCACAGGACCCTCACTGTTGAGGACCCGAATGGCTCGACCAGGAAAAGGGAACACCCACATAACACCTGGCTGCGACAGATGGAGGGTCATATCCGGAGGGTGGGACTGGACCCACTGTCTGCCTGGGAGGTTGCCAACCAGGATCCCGAGCTGTTTTGTTGTGTGGTGGATGTGGCAACGCGCTGTACCAGGGCATGCTCCCTAACCTAACCTGACCTGACCATAGCATCAACAAGACCAAGGAATTGGTTACTGACTTTAGCAACACTAAATAGCTTCTATGTATAGTCACTGTCCAGGAAGTGGATATAGAGGTGGTCTACTCATACAAGTACTTGGGGGTCCCATCAGTGACAGGTTGGACTGGTCTCATAACACTGAGGAAGTACAATTATACAGTAAGGAAGGACAGAGCAGGCTATTTTTTCTTAGTAGACTGTGTTCCTTTAATGTGGGTAGTGACTTTCTGCACATCTTCTACAACTCTGTGATGGCCAGTGTGATTTTCAACTCTGTGGTGTGAGGGCTGATAACATCAATTCAAGTGAGGCCCACTGATTCAACAAGCTAATTAAAAGGGCAAGCTCAGTTATGGGACACACTCTGGACCCCCTGGAGGGCAAAGGAGAGAATGAAGACAAAACTGAGTGCCATTATGAAAAAAGCTGAACATCCTCTTTGTGACACACTGAAACTGAAAAAATAAAGTACCAAATTTTGATTTTGATAGCACCACATCAAAAGGCACTGCGATCGACTAGCACCTCTCCCAGGGTTGGTTCCTGCCTTGCACCTAGTACAACTCCCCTGGATTATATTGATGGAGATTGTGAATGTTGTGTTATAACAAAAGTGTCTTTTGAACTGTAAGTTAGCCCAGGGTGCTCATGAGGGTATCCTGCCATCAGTGTGCCAGCTCGGGACAACCCTAAAATTTGGTGAAGTGGTCCTGGATATCAACTAATGTATTGAATTGAAACAAATTTTACTGCCATGAGACAGGACTTGGTCTGAGAGTTACATCCAAAATTCACATAAAAGAGAAAGCACAATATGTAGGATATGACGTTAACGTGATATTACTTTCAACAGTATGAAAAGAAGAAAATAAGAGGCGCAATGTTTTGTCTGTTTCATCCCCATCAGGTGTGACACCTAGATTTAACCTTCAATATTTTTCTTCATTTGTAGATGCACGCTGATGCAGACCTTTGCTCACTCCATTATGTGCAATAACAACAAATGGCAGTCTAACACAGATTATACAATAAAGGTATAAAAATACAAGATAATCAAGCAATGCGGGAACCAACCCCAGAGGACACTCCAAGCCATCACAGGGCCCAGAAAGAGGCACACCAATAATGTGCCAAGTTATTGGTGCTGATTAACTTCACACATATTGTATGCCTTTGCAGAAGTACATCCAAAGTATCAGGAAGAAAGTCCACACAGACATGAGGAGAACATGCAAACTCCACATAGTAAGTAAAAAGAGAAAGGGGCCAAGTCCAAGATTCTGGATCTATGAGGTAGCAGTGCCAAACACTAAGCTTCTAACAAATTTATGCTTCTAAATTGGAAGTGTCTGCACAGTCACTTTGGGAAAGGCATACCATATGACAAATGATCTAAAATCAAATCATCCACCCATTAATCCAGCTCAGGTCCCAAAAGTCAGCAATATAATAATTGTCCTAATCAAGCTGAAGATTATCTTGAGCAAAGTTGGATGCATGGATGTTGAATTCATATTCCTGCTCTTCCTCATATGTTCACCTTTTCACCCTTTCAGGTGCTTCAGGAGACAAGATCATCAAAGGACATGAGGTCAAACCGCACAGCCGACCCTACATGGCTGCCTTGTATGCTGGGAAGCCACAGAAGTTCATATGTGGAGGGTTCCTAATTCTCCCTAACTATGTCCTGACAGCTGCTCACTGCAAAAAAGAGTAAGTGCCTCAGTGGCGGTCCTCGGGGGGGTGTGTGGGTTTTTAATTAAAACCAAAATCAGAGGGTGATATCAATGGATCTGCAAGAGGATCTGACAGGGATACCACACTTCTAGTTCACTGTCATGCAGATGAGCACGTCACTGGTTTCACACCAGCTTGCTCTAATTAGTTGGGTTGCTGGAAGGAAGAGGAAGGCAATCTTGTCAGAGTATGGTAGTGTATTAGTTATTGAGCATGTGACACAAAGCAAATTCAGTAATCTCTGTTATAACTGTAGAAATGACTAACATAATCAATCTGCCTAATCCAAGTCAGGGTCATGGGGGGCAGGAGCCTAGCCTGGGATCATCGGATGCAAGGCAGGAAGCAGCTCTTCACAGGGTGCTAGTCAGCCAGAGGGTAAGATTCATTATATTTAGCAAAAGCAGGCAGTGGTCCCTTTATATTCCTTGCGACCCAGTTTTGCTTATTGCTTATCTTTGTGAACCATAAATCAAGTAAACACTGAGCCGTTGATTGGGGCCTCCTTGTAGAATCACCGCCGACTGTCATCTGGAGGAGTCTGTGACAGCTGTGTAAGCAGCGACCCATTGTGAGGCTTTCCACAAACCATTCATGACCCTTTCTCATTTACTTCAATTGTCATTCAAGACTCAGCGAGACCCAGTTAGAGATAATAATAATAATAAAAATAATACATTTTATTTATATAGATGTCTTGTGACCCATAGTTTAAGATACACTGCTGTATGGAGATGAGAAATGATATGCAGTCCAAAACAAACATACAACGAAAGTTACTCCACATATTTCATAACCTGCTTATCCAGAAGATCACCTTGTGTAAGGCAGGGCCAACTGTCAAAAGTGTGCCAGTCTGTCAGAGGGCATTCTTAGTCACCATGAGAGTTGCCATCTAAAGGCATTTAGAGTAAGGCATTTGGAGGAGAAAAAAAAAAAACTTAATTCAAACATAGCAGGCTGTGCACAGGTTTTGAACCCGTGACTTGGAAGCTGTGAGGCAACAACACTAACGTCTGCAATCACAACACAACCCATAGAGCTAAAAAAAAGGAAATGAAGCTATGCAATATAATATCCCTCCATTGTCTAAACTAACATATTTCAACCATGCATAGTGGCATTGATTTCAAAAGAGCAACCTACCTAGAACTGAGTACCACTTCATCACAGGGCATGGAAGATAATAATGTAATATAAATATAACAAAATAAGAAGAAACAAATGATAGTATGCACCACTCCATGAGAAGTTTCAATAATGTAATTACATAATTAGTTACTTTTAAGTATAGATTTACTTTGCTGGGAAAGGTGCTATATTATTATTATTATTATTATTATTATTATTATTATTATTATTATTTTAACACTTAATATCAAATTCCTAATAAGCAAAAGCAATCTATAATATGTAGACAAAGTCAGAGAAGACTGTTCATTGGTGTGCCACAAGGGGCTTTGGGGGTTAGGGGTCAGTATACCCTGTAACATCACATATTATCTCACTGCCCAAGGTAGTGTTTTCACTTTTCATTGGGTTGTCTTTACCATCTTTTCTACATCCATGTGCATCAGATTTCAAAGGAGTGCATCCAGTTTTGCATTTAATCATTTTGACATTATCTAATTTGATAAGTATCTAGTCCACTGATATCGCTGAATACACATGTATAATGAGATTGTACAGAAAGGTTTTACCCTGTGCTCATTTTTAGCACATGCAATGTGCTCTCCACACACAAGACACACATTTATGTGCTCAGTAGGTGTCTATTTAGGTGTCTTTTCGGCTTTAGACAGCTTTCTGTCTGTTGGACCAAGTTAATGAGAGCACCTCTGCTCTTTGCAGTTCAACATCACCGTCCTACTTTGAGTGCTGCCTTCATGAGGCATTGGATTGGTTTAAAAATGCGACACTCAGTGAGCTGTTTAATTGTTTCTCACCAGCTTTTCACCACAATTTACTCCTGGTTTATTCCAGACATATACAGTATATTAGTTGTCTGGCCCTGCAAGACTACTGTGACATCAGGGCAATGATCCTTGTATGAGAAATACTTTGACCTTTTCATCAGACGGATTTTATCTGATAGGCCTTAAGCCTGTGTTGTGATGTGAGATTTTGCATATAAGTTGCTGAATATTTATTTGTAACTTAGGCAAAGTAATGTAATATTAGTGTTACATTAGTGAGAAGCATTAATGTTTACAAACCCCCTTTTTAGGAATGAGTCTCTTTGAATTTTAGTATAGGGTTGTGGGGGAAAGGGAAAAAATTCCTCAAGCCAGTCTGGCAAGTGTTTCTCTGCTAAAGTCTCTCTCTCTCATCCCACCCCACAAAGCCAGGCTTTACCTTAACATATGGTTTTGGGTGGGGTTGTGGAGCAGGTGTGAAGATGTTCTATCCCCCCATTGGGCTGAAATATGGCTGTTTGGAATTGGCTTGTATCAGAAGCCTTTAAGTACTATGATGCCCTATTGGCTCTAGGGGTTGGACAGAAAATCTTTAAATTTGCTCACTCACTCCCTCACTCTCTCTCTCTTACCAAACTGATGCATTAACTGAAAAGGACAACACAATGAAGAGCACAGCTCGACAGCCATGTTGAGACAGGCATGTGGCCTGTTCTGAAGAAAGCTGACCGCAAATGATGCCTTGACTAGAGACATTTTAATACTAGAATTACCAGAGCCTACGAAAAAACTCATAAATCCGTCCCACCTTAAATCGCTTCTTAAAATCGTTCACAGCTCTCCACCAGCGTCTTTTGTCATCTAAATGTGCTGACAAAAATCAGGCTGCAAGCAACCGGCTATTCCATCCCCCCACCAACTTAGAATGTGCACCAACTTCTCCCAGCTCATGCCTTGATTGATTTTCTGGGAGTGAAGTGGAGTTTTAGAGTGGAAATAATAGATCGTTTTTTGGAACACACGCATTTCATGTCTGTTCCATTTCTACAGTAATCTGTGTAAACACATTGTTAAAACAACAACAACAACATTTATTTATATAGCACATTTTAATACAAACAGTAGCTCAAAGTGCTTTACATATTAAAGAATAGAAAAATAAAAGACACAATAAGAAAACAAAATAAGTCAACATTAATTAACATAGAATAAGAGTAAGGTCCAATGGCCAGGGGGGACAGAAAAAACAAAAAAAAAACTCCAGACGGCTGGAGAAAAAAAAAGATAAAATCTGCAGGGATTCCAGACCATTAGAGTGCCCAGTCCCCTCTGGGCAATCTACCTAACATAAATGAAACAGTCCTCTTTGGATTTAGGGTTCTCACGGAAGGACTTGATAATGATGGTCATGTAGACTTCTGCCTTTCAATCCATCCATCATTGTTGGAGCGTCATGAAGCTTTGAGTAGGTGGAGGTGGCGCAGGCCACCACCACAAAGAAACCGGAAAAAAGAAACAGAATAGAGAGTAGGGGTCAGTACAGATTTTAGAGCCTCCATGAATAGTTATTAGTTTAATAGTTATTAAATTTTTTAAAAATTTGGTCTACCTTGATTGACACACTTTATGTGTATGCAATGCAGGGTACCTGTCAAAGACAGGTGTTGGAATAAATAAAATATGCTTGCTATCTGTTGTTTTAAATAAATAAAATATGCTTGCTATCTGTTGTTTTATCTGTACCTCTGGTGTTTCTCCTCTGTATCTGCGTATGTGTAAACGTCTCTTCACCAGCGCTCCTTCTTTCATCCATTTTTCTGTAAATCCAGCTTCTAAGACTCAGACTTATTATTTTCGAAGCGCCTTTCTCCCCTTAAATCTGGTTTTATACTCTCAGTTTTTCAACTCAACTCTGTCAGCATGCCATGCGTCTTATGCCTATACTAATGTTTCTTCATGGGTGCTTCTTTTCTTGAACACATTCCCATAAAGCCTGTTTCTCAGACTCACCTCCTGCCTGCTTTGATACTTGCTGCCTTTGAAGCCCACACTTTTCTGCATGTCTTGTATGCCTTTACTCTTCCTTGTGCATCTCACTTCCTCTTATGATTGTGTCACCAAAAGCCAAACTGACCAATCAGATTGCTCTGAGGGACTAGAAGCACAGACACTTGTGTTTTATTATAGTGTTTAAATCATAGATTTTGGGTTATTTTATAGTTATTTACCCCGTAAAACCATAAAGCTTGATTTTATTTATGCTTTGCTTCTTTGTTTATGCAACATAGCTTAATGCATAATGTTGATTGTGATCGTCATGTTAATTATGTCATGGGATGAAATGCTATAATTATGGTGGCAGTCGCAAAGTGGAAAAACTCCTTGTTGATCTCAAATCTAAATAGGCCCTAGTGTCAGGTATCATATTCAGTCTCTTTTATTTGAATTTGACATCTGATTCTCATCTTGCCTTCTTGTTTTGGTTACCTTCTCTTTTGTTTTTTTTTTTCTGGCTTTGACCAATTTTCATCTATGATCTTATCTCATGTAACTACTACACCTCCTGGCTATTTTCCTCACAGTAATCCTTCGATACCAGCATGTCATAACATGGCCTTTGATTCCCATAAGAAAAGAACCTTGAGATTGTGATAATGACTTAGTAAAATTTCTGTATTTTGAGATAATGTCAGTGTGCACTCTGGTAACGGAGATGAAAACAAGTTAGGCAGGCGTTTCCTGTGTATGAGAAGGGAAAGCAGCTGCCTTTTTATTAAACATTATTTTTTAAAAGACTTCTTCCTGGGTGGCATGGTGGCGTAGTGGGTAGCGCTGCTGCCTCGCAGTTAGAAGACCCGGGTTTGCTTTCCGGGTCCTCCCTGCAAGGAGTTTGCATGTTCTCCCCATGTCTGCATGGGTTTCCTCCCGCAGTCCAAAGACACGCAGGTTAGGTGCATTGGCAATCCTAAATTGTCCCTAGTGTGTGCTTGGTGTATGTGTTTGTGTGCGTGCCCTGTGGTGGGCAGGCACCCTGCCCGGTGTTTGTTTCCTGCCTTGCGCCGTGTTGTTTCTGATGGGAGTGTTAGCTCCTTGGAAATATGTTCTTTTATATTGCAGCGTTTTAATAAACCTATATTTAAATAATTATAAATTATAATGGCGATATCCCTCTTTTCAGCAATAGGCAGCGACAAAGTCACAGAAAAGGCAGAATATACTTAGTTTGTTTAATGCGGCTCACGTTGCTGTACAGACAGGAGAAACAGGCCAGTTTCATTTCACCGAGGATTTCTTTGGGGACTCGATTGTGTAGAAACTGCTCTTTTTTTGTCACAACGGAGGTGGATTTTAGACCAATCTCTTTCGTCCACACAGTTTCTCAAAGTTGGCAAGGCTCCAGCTTATTTTATATTGTTTTCTACACGAAAAAGCTCCCATTACATTTCCAAACAAGGCAGACAATTTCGTGCTGAACATCAAACAGTCAATTCAAATAACACTTTGTCCTTTTTAGTGCTTACAACACAGCCTTCCAGCTGTCCCTTTCTGTCTTTATGCTTTGCTTGGCCCAGCAATTCTAAATGCTGACACTCTGTGCTAAATCTGGCTCAGCTCTTCATAGCATGTTACACAGAAAAAGAATAAAAAATACATTTAAAAAGATCTAAAACAGATACAGTGACACAATTCTTAATATTATAACAAACTTATTATAACACGTGTGTTGGCTGGGATTGGCTCCAGCAGACCCCCATGACCCTGTAGTTAGGATATAGCGGGTTGGATAATGGATGGACTTCTTCCTCAGTTGCTGTTTGTTGTAAAACAGTATCTCAGTCCAGTTCTGTTGTAGTTTTTTTGGCACTTTTGTAAAGAGCTCAACTCAGTTGCTGTTTACGATAAAAACACGGACACATTCATAGAGCTTGCTATCTACTGCTCTTTAGCTGCTGAACACTTTCCAAGGGGCTCTGTCTCTGGCAAGACATCTTTTCGATTATGGATATGTAATTTGCAACTGAAGTAAAGAAGCTGTCTGTGAACTGACATTTGGAATTGAATGAAAATTGAAAATGAAAATTGAATAAAAATGAACCCACCCGTTAGATACTTCTTTGTATTGGTAGTATTGGCTGTTATGGGTTTTAATACAAATAAATATAATATTTAGGTGAAAGCTTAAATCTAGTGTCTCCTTGTCTGATTGTTATTAATGTACCCGAGACACTAGATTGTCCATTCTTTGTCAAGCTTAAAGGCACAAGAGGACACCTTTGTGAATTCTTCTATTTGTGGTAAAACTGGGTTGAAGCAATTTTGAACTTAAAGACATCTGCAGTCATCAAGCAGCCTTTCATTAGAGGTTCCTAGGTTTTAATATGCAGGATACAAAATTAACAGGAAGACAGGTAAGAGACTACTGATAAAAGGTACATAGCTGGTTTTAACATTTCTTCATATCCTCAATTAGGAAGCCATCCTAAGAGGTTAGTTGGTACCTTTCATGTTAGGTGCATTTGGTAACAAAACTATCTCTTTGCTACAATCATTCATGCCAACATGCCAACTCACCATGTTCTTCCTTAACTCACCTGCTATTTTGATTTGTTCAACAGTAAAATCATTGTCTACCTGGGATCTCATAATATTTCCAAAAAAGAAATGTCCAGGCAGATGATACCTGTACAGTCAAGTATTCCTCATGAAAAGTATGATCGAAAGACTTTGGCAAATGACATCATGCTGCTGAAAGTGAGTGCCGATGTGGGCATAGAGGGGTGGGTGGAAAGCACTAACAGAGCTTCAAGTTTATCTGCTTAAAACCTCCTGGATGTGGTGTTGAAGCTCAGTCCTCAAATGGGCAGACATCCCATCCCTAGAGGTAGAGTGGTGGCTCTGAGTCTAGGGATCTGGACTGGCAATTAGAAGGTTGCTGGTTCAAATCCTGTAAATGCCAAAAAAGGGACACTGCTCTGTTGGATCATTGAGCAAGGCCCTTAACCTGCAATTGCTGAGCGCTTTGAGTAGTGAGAAAAGCGCTATAAAAATGCAAAGAATTATTATCCACTTCAGCAAGAACGTTTGGGAGTTTAACTAGCTCAATAAAGGCATCGTATAAAATATCTGAGATTGAATGATAGCTTTTGCAATTTCCTTGTGATGAATTTTTATTTTGCCTGCTAAATAATTTAAAATAAACCATGCAAAATAAACAAAAATAGATCCCCCTACTGGGCTATCAGAACACGTTTGGGACTTATGGCCAAACTCTGAATGAATTTTGTGTGTCATCAGCACCCAAGTGTCTTTCTCAAATGAACGAAATCTGTTGTAAATTGACTCCAGTTTCATTATCTGATTATATAGCAATGTAATTATTATGTATTCTGGGAAAATTCTGGTGGGGCTGTGCCCCATTGGCTCTTAATGCAGAAATGCCACTGTTTTCTACACAGACTATTAGCACACATTTTTATTTACACTTTCCTTCAGTGGATATGACATTTGTTTTTAAGGAATGCCTTTGACTTTGGATAAATGAGACTTCAACTGTGATAGGAGTGATTGATGAGAACTTACATGGATGGCACTCTTAACTACTTTTTATTTGAAACAGCTGAAGCATAAAGCCAAGCTAACAAATAAAGTGAGAACAATTGGCATTCCAAAGAGAGATGTACCCGTTTGGCCTGGCACCATCTGCTGGGTGGCTGGGTGGGGATTCACCACTGAAAATGGGAAGGAAAGCAGTGTGCTCAGGGAGGTGAAGGTGAAGGTCCAGGCACCTTGTGCGTCTGCATCACAGATCTGTGCCAGAGGTGCTGGCATCAAAGGAGCCTGTGAGGTGAGTGTTCTCTTTTACACAAACTCTGCAGCAAAAGTTTATCCTTTTATGGGGGGGAGCTTTGGGGGCTCATGAAGCCAGCATAATGTGTTCACCTCCTGGCCCAGTTATTGCACAGTAGATGTAGTAGTGGAGTTGGCACGTTCTCCCTTTGTCTCTTGAAGTAGAATGGCATCCTTTCCAGGGTTATTTCCTATGTAACACCTTATACTGCCAGGATAAGTTCTCATACGCCTGTGATCTTCAGTTGGGTTTACTTATGTGCATGTTGTGAATGAATATGGACATCTGTGAGTGTGATAAACAACCCTTGGTCAATCCAGCATTTGTTTCTACCAAGATGAACTTTTGGTTATTGAAATACTGAATTTGATGACATGGTGTGACCCACGAGTCACTGTTTTGCACTCAAGAGAAGACACTGAGTGCACAGGCTTCAGGAAAATCAATTTTATTTTCCTCAAAACTGGTACAGTTGAGGTCTTTATTCGAACAGTAGCTACCACTTTAATATACACAGAGACACAGCAAACAAGCAGTAACAGTGTCAGGTTAGTGGTCCGGTTAGACTGTTCTCCACATCAACCCTCGGCCGACTGGCGCGTTACGCAGTGAGGCTACAAACCTGCAGTTGCCTCGCCGATAGACAAGCAGCCCCTACCTGCATTGATAGAGTTTCAGCACACCGCGCAACTGGGGGAGTTTCAGGGTCTCAAAAACCTCACACTGTGTACAGATAGCAGATGGAAAACATGCCCGGTGCATTTGTACATTATCCTTAATGAGAAGTTGGCAGTAATAGAAGCCATTGATAGAAATTCTATCATAAAAACCAAGATAAGCATCTGGGTGGCAGAGGGCAACGCTTATGGGTCTAAAATCTTTGAGTGATCCTAATTTGCAACCTAATTGTTCAGTTAGCAGAACCAAACATGCAGTCAACATTCATGAGACGTCCACAAAGCATAACATTCTTAAACGCATGTAATCCAATGAGGGTTGTGGTTGCATGAAGCCTACCCTTGCAGTGTCAGGGGCAGCTTTGGATGAGGTGCCAGTCCATCACAGAGTCCACTTACACTTACATCTACAATCACACTCACACATGGCCAACATAGAGTTAACCTGGTGCTTGTGTTTTAGGAATTTGGGAGGTAAACCAGAATACCAAAGGAAAAATCCACATCCACCTGAGAATAACGTGACAGCAACCTGCTGCACATCTGACATTCTACAACTCACGAGCAAATCTACAAAGTAATGGTGGGAAATCCAGGATTACTTGTTTGTCATCAAACCTCAATAAGATGATAAGAATTCCATTAAAGGCAATATGACAAACTGATCAGACTATGGGATGGAGGTCACAAGATATTCACTTCTAGACATGAATATTGGATCATTTGAAAAAAATTAGTGAAAGTTAGATTTGAGTGCTTTAGAGTCAGATTAGGTCAATTTTATGTATTCTTTTTACGTGTGAGGATTAAATGAAGGTCAAAGTGGTGTAAATATGTATGAAATCATTATTTCTTACCATGTCCACTATTATGTATTGTTGGGCACAAACACACGATTGCTCAGACATTCATGACATTCAAGCCTGTGGTCTTTTTTTCTTTTCAGGGAGACTCTGGAGGTCCACTGGTTTGTCCAGACAACATGAAAATCCCCACTGCTGTTGGGATTTTGTCCTTTGAAACTGACACCTGTGAGAATTCTCTGAACAAAAACATCTACGTCAGCGTGTCAGCCTACCGGGAGTGGATTGAAAGAAAAATCAAGTCCAGCTCATCTATGTGACGTGTCACCCAATGGCGGGGTGAGACATCATAACTCAGCAGTGAGAAGAACAAAAAAAAAATGAAATCAAGCTGAAATTGTATTTGCAATATTTAAATAATGCACTGAAATCTATATTTGTGCCGTACTTGTGATCAGGAGAAAGCATCACAAGCTTTATAGGAAATTAGAATTTGCTAAAAAACAAGTGATGTTAGTTAGATGAGTAATTTACATACTAAGTCATCCATTTGTGAATAAAGAAATTCAATAATTTAAGGAGTCTATTTGATCCTGGGTTCAAATCTTAGTCTGTGTGGGCTTTTAAATGAACACAAGGCATCAGTGCAAGTAAGGATCCTGAAAGACAGGCAAGAGATCCAAAAGTCCAAAAGTAACATGGACGGCTCTGCTGGCAGTTGCCCATATCTGACAAGAATTTTATGCATATGTAAATATGTGAGTGGTTAAAATGAAGAGGATATATCACAAAGCCAGACAACGACCAATGCTGCTCACCACCTTGATGGACTGATTTGTATAGCTGTGATCATCCCCCACGAAAGACTGACTGTATGTTTTATTAATTCCTCTCTGGCCTGGATATGTATGTGCATAAATGAATTATGCATTGTATTCTTTGGGGCGGAAATTACATTTTAGAGCAAGTTAAATACATATATCTTTTGTTGTACCATAGTTCTCTTGTCAAGTCAAGCCAAGTCAGGTCAAGTTGGGGAGCCTGCACTGGTACAGCACGTTGCCACACCCATCACATAACGAAACAGCTTGAGATCCCAGTTGGAAACCCCCCAAGCAGACATGTGGACCAGTCCCACCCTCCAGAAATGACCGTCTATCTGCCACAACCAAATGTTACGTGGGCGACCCCTTGGCCTGGTCCAACCACTCGGGTCCTCAACAATGAAGATCCTGCAAGCCAGGTCACCCTCAGGAAATCATATCGCCATATTGTCATAACTGACGTTCCCTCTCATTGCAGGTAATGGGCCTCATTCTGGACTCCATGAGCAACCGCTCATTTGACACAAAGTCAAACCAGTGGTTTCCAAGGATTTTCCAGAAAGACACAGTACCACAGGAATCCATTTTTCGTCTTAGGTCACTGGATAGCATTCATGTCTCACAACCATATAGCAAGACAGGAAGCACCAGGACTTTAAAGGCTTGCACCTTCGTCCTTTTACAGAAATACTGGGAGCACCACACATCCCTGTGTTTACTGTCTACTGACATCATAGGGAGAGTCACCAGAGACATGAATGTCACTTCCGAGGTAAGTAAACCTCTCGATGAGGTCGATACTCTCACACTGCTAATGTCTGTGCCCAAGAGGTCATTAAAGGCCTGGATCTTAGTTTTTATCAGGACACTCACAAGCCCAAACATTTAGACTCCTTGCTCAGTCTCTCAAGAGCCCATGATCAGAGCCTCCATTATTTCCGCCATGGTTACAAAAGGGATGGGTATTGGCTCTGGTCTAGTCAAGAAAAGGACACATACCAGAAGGGAAACCATTTACCCGTGCTGGACTCAAGCTCATCACTGATTAGCAGTGCAGCCTGCATCTTGGGAACAGGTTTACCTCCAGGAGACCCAAACCCTGACTCATCTGTGTCTTCTGCGCAGAGATGGTGTATGGATCTGGGTAATTAGATGACCTAATGTGAAATAAGCATTGAGCTCAGCTGAGGAATATCACTGCACAGAAGGCGTAAAAAGGTTAAATGCAGAGCTTAAGAGAAGTGTGAATCATGATGCAAAATGGGCAACCAGAAGCAAAATGGGCAACCACACATCAAAGGAAGAGGCTTCATCGATTTATTCATTGAAGCAGGTCACAAGAGCCAGAAGCAGAAGATGAAACCCTTGTGTGCTCCTCCCCTCTCTGCCCCTGCCTTTCTGGCTGAGCTTGGAACAGACGTGCCAGTACCAGATGGGTGCAGGGGTGTCTGGCTCAGGAAGAGATATTCAGACTGAAGAGCTGACTTTGATTTTCTTTTGGATCCAGTCCCAGTACGCAGACACATTTGTGTAGATGTTTAAAAATCGAGGATCTTCACAGTTATCGGCACCATAAGACAAAATCCCCACAGCTCTTGGAATGCGCCTGCGGTCCAAACAAACTAGTGGGCCTCCTGAGTCTCCCTGATGTAAGAGAAGAATCAGAAATAAAATGTTATTGTCTATCATTTATACTTGCAGTTATTAGAAAAACAAATGTTTAATAATTATGTTAAAGACGTTAAACATCTGTCGTAAACCTGAACTGGTGTAGGCATATCTAGTAATGAATGGTTTGATGGACAGATGCATGTTAAGTCACCTCCAGGGTTCTAGGTTCTGTATCTTAGTTCACATTTATATTTATTTGTCTAGCAGATGCTTTCAACCAACAAGGTCAACATAATCGAGTAAACATAAGTCTTGAGAATGTTTGAGAACAAGTGTTACAGGACAAGGTGACAAGATTGATCATCACAAGTCTTGAATAAGTGGTGGAAAATTAATAAATGAAAAGATATGCCAGTAATTGGCTCCAGCAGACCCCCGTGACCCTGTATTCGGATTCAGCGGGTTAGAAAATGGATGGATGGATGGATATGCCAGTATGCAATTTTGTGTGTGCTTTTTGTTTAAATGCCACTGCTTTGTAAATTCATTGCTCTGGATTCAGTTCCCATACCAGCTCAATGACTGTATCGATGTTGCATATTCTCTAAAATGTGTGTGTGTTTTTAACTGGTGACAGTAAATTGGTTCCATGTGTGCCAGTCACACCATCTAAGGTTGATTCCTGCCTTGTGACCAGCGTGGCCAGAATAGGCTCCAACAGCTCTGTACCCTGAGTTGTTATAACTGGTTTTGGAATATTATGTTATTTGTTCAGTCACACTGTCTTTACTAATCACTTCTAGGAGTCATTCATATTGGAATTCAGAACATCTCACAGGGTTCAGAAGCTATATCTCACCACTTTCTTCTTATTTTCTAAAGACATTTAATTATATTGGGTAAGTTGAACACTCTAAACTATGTAGCTGTGTGCATGAGCCTGACTCTCTACAGACTGGCACTCCATCTTAGGCCATTTCCTGTATTGCGTCCACTGCTGCTGTAATAGGATACATCTATCTTTGTCCTTGTGATACAAAAAATGAGTTCCAACATTAAATGAAGGCTGTAAATAACATAAGTATGTGCAGTGACTGAGAGAGGCAATCATTCTGTACTTACATGACAGGCCCCCTTAAGGCCCGTGCCTTTTGCACAGATCTGTGTTTGAGTCTTACAGGTCTGGCTGATCTTCACCTCCACCTCTCTCAGCACATCACTGCTTGGTCCACGACTGCCAGTGTGACCCCAACCGGCTACAAAACAGGAGGCGTCTTGTCGGATTGAAGCGCTGCTTTTTAGAATGCTGATGGTGTTCACGGCACGTGTCACTCTGGCTTTGCGCTGCAGCTATTTCAAAAGAAAAAAAAGTCAGAAGGCAGTCAGTCAGTGGTGCCTGCTGAACTTGCTGGGTGATGGAACAAGAGAAGCCCCTCTGTGCCACTGTATAAAGAGATGTCCCACTGACTGGGAAGGACAGGACAGCTTCTTGCTAAATTCATGAATTAAATCAGCACCTTTTACAGATGCAGTTCTACAATAAGGGCTAATGGGGCATAACCCCAACAAACATTGTGCAAAATAAGTAACAAACCTCACTTAGTAATTTCATTTTATTATTAAATATTTATGACAGCCATCAGCTTTGTCTTCTTAAGATTTTTTTTTTCAGTTTTATGTCATATGCTAACTGTAATTACGTATCTAGAATAACTTTAATTTTCTTCCTTTCTAGTTAGTTACAATTCACTTCTATTTGCACTTCTGGTTAGATTTAAAAATGCATTTCCTTATCTTGGTACATGTACCGTGTTAAAAACTAAATCAAATCAAATCAAAATTAAGCCAAAGTGTTCAAAAGTCCTTCTATTCAAAACTAACAGGGCAGGGCAGCTGAAACATCAACACCTCCCTCTTCATCCCTGTGGTTCCAGGCCTGCTAAAGTCCTACAAGTCCTTGCTGCAGAGTTCCCCACAGCTGTTAAACTAAGGATTTCATTATAAGGTCAGAGAAGACCTCAGTGTGACTGTTGGTCCATGAAGCTCTCCATGCACTGTCATAGCCAACAAAGGTTGACACTCACCTTCAACAGCATGATATCGTTTGCGTTGATCCTCGCATTAAATTGTTCATGGGGGATGATCTCCTTCACGGGTATCACCTGCTGGGTCCTTTCCTTCTTTGTGCGATTGTGAACTCCCAGGTGTGCCGTGATCTTCCTGTTAACAGGAAAACTGTAGGTGAGTCAGGGAGGAGTACAGGGGCTGTGGTTACAGCGTTGACAAAGTGGTCGTCACTCAGTGACCTCAGGGATGGGGCGTTGGGTTTGACATGACTCAGAAGGACAACTAGATATGACGTCAGGAAAAAAAAATAAAAATGATGGAGCAGGAGTACACTATTGGGAGGTTACCATTATTTATATAGCACACCATCCAAAGGGGTTTAACTCTTTTAGGGCCAATTATTTTTTCCCCAGGCTGAATATTTTTCAGAAAAACTCAGTTTTCTGAAAAGCACACAAAGCAATGCTTTCACACATAAATCAATTTCTTTATGACAAATGTCAATTTTATTTCCATTGTGATAAAGGCACTATATAGGCGCCCGACCCGGCACAGAATCTCACTGAGACATGTATATAATCAACAGGTTTTTATTTCGCTCTTCAGCCATGAGGCACATCTTCCCCATGTCCCACTGGCCCAACACAGTCCCAAAAGCACTTAGGCAACTCACAGACACTTTTCTCTTCACCTTGGCACCACCACCACCACCACTCCTCCCAGGTAACCTCATCCTCTTCCTCCCGATTCTGGCCCTTTTTATAGCCCACCCAGAAGTGCTTCAGGTGCTTGATCACCTGTGGCTAATTGCACTTCAGGGCGGGGCTGTAAAGGTGTCCATACAGGCTCCAGGATCCATGTAGCACCCCCTGGCGGCCACCCCAGATCCCCACAGGGTTGTGGAGAATTCCATCTCACATGGAGCCCTGCGAGAAACTGAGGCACCAACGTCACCCAGGGAGGCTGCCACCAAGCATCCCGGGGGAGATACTGAGGATCCCATGGCTGCTCCCCGGGAACATATGCAGAAGGGGTGTCCTGGCTGGGCATGGGATCCGGTCGCCCGCCAAACCATGAGCACCTATAGTATATAAATTCACATACTAATGACATACTTACTACATACCTGTTTGTCTCATCACTCATAAGCTGAAAGGCACTTTCTGGAAAAAAACAGTAGTCAAGTGGCTGGTACTCTGAAGTGTCCACTAGCATGCCATGTCGTTTAATGAAGTCCAGTTGCCAGCTTGTCTCCTACAGATCTATGTCTGTGTAATCCTCACAGATGAACGTTGCCGTAGGCATTCAGCTGCACGATCAGCTGGAGACCAATGAGCTGATGCAGATATCTGACTTTCATTTTCGATCTCCAGATCACTTGTATCAAAATTGGAGTTCGATAAGTCTGATTCAGCAATAAATGCAATAAATAAATAAACACGTAATACACACAGAATACTTTGCTTCGTGCATTCGCTTTGCTCTCTCACCCGATGTCAATGCCATTCTGCATGTTGTTTACTCTACGCTGCTTACGCACTCTCAGGGATTCAATGTCAAATCAACAAGTCTAACAGTCCTCTTAGCTGTCGTGATCTAGGAGTCCTAAAAGCACAGGTACCAATAACAATTTCAAGGTTGCCCACTAGAGGTGAGGAAACACCATCAAAATACCCAAACTAGAAACAAAAGGGCTTGATAAAAATGAAAGGTTTATTTTCACAGTTTTATTTCCCCTGTAAAAGCTCCAAACCTCTGAATAGCACAAGGAGATGCTTGAAGAAGCAAACAAAGTCCCAAAACAGAATTCAAAAATGGTGGTCAAAAAATAGAATAGAGGTTCAAAATAACAATAAATGCAGACCAAACACAAAAACCAAAGACAAAGTCAAAAAGCAGAGCACAGGGTTTAATATCCAGGAAATCAAAAGGCAAGGCAAAAGGCACAGTAACACAGGACACTCTCCACACCAAGCGGATTCAATGAAGCGCCAGGAACCACGAGAGGGCCGTTCCTGGCGTGTGATTGGCAGGTGGCCCTGCCCCTCGGGGAGCCACCCACAAAACACAAGGGAGATAACCAAGGGCAAATGAACAGAAAGAAAAATATCTCTCTATTATAAAAAAAAATCTTGGCAGGGAGACCAGGGAGATGAGACGTGATCTTCTCGGAAGACAATTTGACACCCCAGCTCTTAAAACAATGGCAAGCGGCGACAAGCAGAACATGCAGCTCGCCAGCAGCATGTTCATAACATGACATGAGCAGTGTTATACATCCCGCGAGAAAGAGATGTTACCACGCCCGGGGCAAGAAATAAAGGACAAGTAATGTTTTTACAAAAGTTTTAAAGTAAAAGTGAAAAAATACATATGTAACAATTCCCATGAAAGTAACAATCTCTTTAAATTTTTTATTTAGTAAACCAAACCCAGGGGTGGGCGGGCGAAGTGAGCAGGGGGCTGAGCCCCCTAGTACTTAATAAACAAAATAAACATAAATACAAATAAATGGCATAAAATAACACGAAACAAACAAGAAACACAACTTTGAACACCAGCCAGGGGGAATATGCTGGCTGAGCCCAGAGCGGGTCTACCTATGACGTACCAGTGAGTTTAATTGACGTTTACAGCTTTTTTTCACCCTCTGCCCCTGAATGTCGCCCATCTTCCCTAAAAGAGTTAAACAAGCATAACATTCATAACAGCTTAACACGCTTAATTGAGATGAGACTTGTAAGGAGCCTCATCCTGTACCAAGGCTGGAAATAATCTGTAGAAGGAGCTCCAGTTCAACACACACGCTTATAAAATGCCAATTTACACATGCCATTTAAAACAAGAAGAAAACAGTTAAACAAACCATTCAGACACAAAGATAACACATAAAAGAAATTGTATGACAAATAAATATGAACTTGTGCCATGCAACCAGAGATATGATGCCATTGCTTTTTTAATATTCATTACAATGGAGTATTAGCAAGTTACGTGACATGCTGAGGGTCACACAGTGAATCAAAGGCAGGGATTGACCACTAAGTCTTCAGTCCAGCTTGGCCAGTCATGCCTAGTGAAATGGTAGGTGACCGAAGTAAGCCAAAGGTTCAAACCAGTGGAAAAAAAACCAATAAGAAGAGGCAAGAAATCTTAATAGTAAATGCTGGACTATTGGGGTGTTCTCTCTGACTAACTCCACTGTCTCACAGTGGCATTACCCAAATCCACCTTGTGTGACATTTTCATGACCTCCCCGTGTCTGTGTGTATTTATTTAGAAAACTGATGGATGAATGAGCAATCTTTTTACCCAAAATAGCAACTTTCGATTATCCCTTTCATCCTGCAGAGGGCACTCTGCACATTTCCTCCAAGACTCTCCAATTACTTTACTTATCGTGAGATTCACTTACATTGTTATAACATCAAAGTCATGGGTTGTGTGGATTTACCAAGCATTTGTAATCATATAAGTCCAACTTCCTATGAGGGGCCTCAAATTCTAAGTGTCAACCACCCATACCACAAAAAATCCCAGGTAAAGGAAAAAGCCTTTACTGAGCCTGCACTGAGCCTGCATAGGCCTAGTCCCCCATGACCTTCAATTAAACAGATCTTGAGATGTCTATTAAGCTTTCTTCAGTTCTGATCCCATCAGGCTAATCAACTTACCCCAGATTACAGTGAGCTGCTGTCAGGATGTACCTGGGTTTGACTAAGAACCCTCCGCATATGAACCGCTTTTCCTCTCCAACATAAAGCGCGGCCATGTAGGGTCGGCTGTGGGGTTTGGCTTCGTTCCCGTGGATGATCTTGATCCCAGAGGTACCTGAGAAAAGAAAGGCTGTACATGTGAGACAAGTCCAGCAGTGTGATCCTCTTGGTTTAATGATCAGAATATTCAGCAAGCCTGAGTCAACTTTGAAACTTCTGTCTTTCAGATCCTTTCACCTGATAGGCAATACAAATTGGCATCTTCTGTCTCACCCCTGTTTACCTGCTAGGCTGCAGCAGGCGATGATGACAGGGCTCCAGTACACTCCTAGCATGGCTCAGCTCTTTTGTGATTCTGCAGCTCAGCTCTGTAATCTGCCTATTCGTATGGAGGAGCTGACAAAACCACAAGCGGTGGAGCGGCCTAAACTGTGCAGGAAACTAGTTATGAAGCCTTATTTGTTGACAATCTTTCAATACAATAAATCATTTGTTCATTTCTGTGGAGGTGAATATTAAAACAGTTGGTGTCACTTGATATTGTCATCATGTGCACTAAGGGCTTACATGAAGGCAATGAAGACAATATGTGGAGCAGCAGTTCTCAACAATAACAACAAATATGAAGTCTCTGTCATTAACAACAGCAACAAAGAGAAAAAAGGGTCTGATAGAATACAATTTAAATTATAGTAGTAGGATGGTGCAGTGGTTAGTACTGCTGCTTCATAGCTTCAGCACATGGGTTCAACTCCCAGTCTACCACTCCTTTTTCTGAAGTTTTCTCCATGTTTATATGAATTTTCTCTGAGTACTCTGATTTACCCTCCCATAATAAAACTCCCAAAAAACCCTAGCAGGGAATAAAATGGAAGAAACCTTGGGAAAGGCAGTTCAAAGAGAGTCCAAGGAGCCAGGAGTCAGTGTAAGGATTTAAGAACTGGGGTTATGTGTTTGTATTCTCTTGTTGTAATAGTTCTTGCAGCATTTTGGATTAACTGGAGGCTGTATAAAGAACAATTTGAACATTCAGTGAACACCGCATTCCAGTAGTCAATCCTACTAGAAATAAATGCATAAATTAATTTCTCAGAATTCCTGTTAATTTTGAAAGTGCCTTAATTTCCCAACATTTTTAAGATGAAAGAAACATGATTTGGACAACTTTGTAAAGTGTGCTTTAAATGACTAGAATACTAGAGTCAAAGATAACTCCTAGATTGCAGGCTGATTCAGTAAAATTAATGGTGATGCCAACTGAGTTAAATGATGACAAAATATTGTTGCGATCAGTGTCATTCCCTCCAATAATTAACAATAATTAACATCTTTGTTTTATCTGTGTTTAAAGACAAGTAGTTCTCACCCATCCATCCATCCATTATCCAACCCGCTATATACTAACTACAGGGTCACGGGGGTCTGCTGGAGCCAAACCCAGCCAAAACAGGGAGCAAGGCAGGAAACAAACCCCAGGCAGGGCACCAGCCCACCACAGATATCTCATTCAGGTTGTTGTTTTCTCTTGATAGAGTAATATTTTACTCTAATTTCCCCTTTTGTATTCTACATTGTGTAGCTTTTGTCAGAATGCCTCAGTTCTCACAGACTTACCAATGTTTATAAGGTATTGTACCATATAACTTCTCCCCACTTTCTCTTCTACATTTATAACCTCGGGAAATTAGGTGTAGTAAAAGACAAGCAGGAGTTAAGTTACACTTTAATAATGTATTATTGATAATATTCATAAATAATAACAATATGCAAAGTACATTTGAAAATTGGCAACCATACAACCTGATAAATGGTGATTCGTAGTTTCAGGAGGTACACAGACTTGTTAGTTATTTAAAATGTCTCTAGTTTAGGCATCATTTGTGGTCAGCTTTCTTCAGAACAGGCCGCATGTCCGCCTCAATACAACAACAACAACAACATTTATTTATATAGCACATTTTCATACAAACAGTAGCTCAAAGTGCTTTACATATTAAAGAATAGAAAAATGAGAGACACAATTATAAAACAAAATAAATCAACAATAATTAACATCGAATAAGAGTAAGGTTCAATGGCCAGGGGGGACAGAAAAAACAAAAAAACTCCAGACGGCTGGAGAAAAATAAAATCTGTAGGGATTCCAGACCATGAGACCGCCCAGTCCCCTCTGGGCATTCTACCTAACATAAATGAAACAGTCCTCTTTGGATTTAGGGTTCTCATGGAAGGGCTTGATGATGATGATGGTCACGTAGACTTCTGCCTTTTAATCCGTCCATCATTGTTGGAGCATCATGAAGCTTTGAGTAGGTGGAGGTGGCGCAGGCCCCATGTTAAAGAAACCGGAAAAAGAAACAGAAAAGAGAGTAGGGGTCAGTACGGATTTTAGAGCCACCATGAATAGTTATTATGATGAAATTGAACATATAGAGTATCAGGATTAAGTTAAATTACGATTAAAATGAAGTTATAGAAAGGCCATGTTAAAGTAATGTGTTTTCAGCAGTGTTTTAAAGTGCTCTACTGTATCAGCCTGGCGAATTCCTATTGGCAGGCTATTCCAGATTTTAGGTGCATAGCAGCAGAAGGCCGCCTCACCACTTCTTTTAAGTTTTGTTCTTGGAATTCTAAGGAGACACTCATTTGAGGATCTGAGGTTACGATTTGGAATATAAGGTGTCAGACATTCCGATATATAAGATGAGGCGAGATTATTTAAGGCTTTATAAACCATAAGCAGAATTTTAAAGTCAATATGGCTGCTGAGCTGTGCTCTTCATTGTGTTGTCCTTTTCATTTCATGGTGTGAGATGCTCTTTCATCAGTTTGGTTTAAAACAAGCAAATTTATAGGTTTTCTGTTCAACCCCTAGAGCCAATAGGGCATCATAGTACTTAAAGGTTTCTGATACAAGCCCGTTCAGAAACAGCCCTAATTCAGACCAATGGGGGGACAGAATACCTTCACACATCCCCCCCAAACCATGTGTTAAGTTAAAGCTTGGCAGTCAGGCAGCCTGGCTTTCCTGAGGGGGTTGACTGAGAGACTTCAGCAGAGAAATATTCGCCAAACTTGTTTAGGGCACTTCCTCAAACTCTGTCATCAAATTACAAAGACTCATTCCTAAAAGGGGGAAAGGGGTTCAAACCATTGCTGTTATTATCAATAATATAGCACTAATATTTCATTGCTTTGTCTAATTTACAAATAAAGACATTTTACAAATAAAGACAAAATATTTTTCAACTTGTATGCAAAATTTCACATCACACCAGGGTGAAGGTTGTTGCTTCAACTATAGTACATATCTCCGCAGTTTAGTCCAGAATCTTACAGCTTTTTGTGCAAATAACTTCTTCCTTGCTTTAGTTTTAGGGTGTACTCATGCTGTCAGTTTGTTCCATGCCCAAGTACTTTTGTCCACATGTAACCACACAAAGTCTAGTTCATTTGACTAGCGTGATCGCTCCAAGCTAGGGCAACCATACCATGTCCTGGCCTGCTTGGACGAGATGGGCCCGAGCACAGTTCAGTAGCATTTGGGAGCAATGTGTAAATGTGCCCAAACACGGAAACCAGACATGACATCAATGACAGCGCTTTTCTCATTTCATTCAATATCTTTTGAATTAAAAACAGGTTTTTATTCTCACCTTACAAATGAACGTGAATTGTAGTTTGCAAGAAATGCTGCAAATTCCTTCCTTAACATCATTTATCACTGTAAAAATCTTCTCATATGTGCTGCACTGCACACTCAATAAATCTGTCAGAGGGTAGAGCATTATCCTGTCCTTCATGACTCCAAAAGAACCACAAAATAAGGAAAATCATTCTGTCACTCCATGTTCGGATCTTGTTTTGGCTTTACATGAAGTCCTGTGGTCATGACGAAAGCATGCCTGGGCCCAGAATGTTAAGCACAGTGTGAGTGTAGGCCAGCAGGGGAGTAGGGAGGGGGGATAATCGCGCTTGGGAACAGTATGGAAGAAACCTGCCTAGTGTGAGTACACCCTTAAATGCTCTTCTCCTAATTTCCACTGATGTTCTCGAGTATGCAATTCACCCTTGAGCTGAAAGAATGTTGCTGGATCTACTTATCAATGCCTATGAGAATTTCAGATATCTGGATTCGGTCCTCATACAGTCTCCTTTGCTCGAGCCTAAGTAGGTTTAATTCCCTGAGTCTGTCACAGTAGGTATATGGCCTTAACTCCTGGAATGCACATGACTGCTGCCCTCTGCACAGCGTCAAGTCTTTCTTGTACGGTGTTGACCAGAACTGCACACAATGCTCCAAATGTGAACTCACATGTGCTTTTTATAGTTTGAGCATAAAGTACGATATAACCAAACACTTTATTTGCTTTTGTTAATGCTTCTGCACACTGCTTAATCGATGAAAATGTGTTAACATGAACCCCTAAATCTTTTTCAGAAGTTGTGTTCCTACAGCTCAGTATCTCCCATTTTGTATTTATAACTGACTAGCTGTGTTCCTTGGCTCCACTCATGTAGCAGTGAAACAGGACAGCGAGGAGGGCCCTGCCTGGGTCCCTACTACTGATGTGACACTCACCCCTACCCTCGGCCCGGAGCCTCTGTCTCGAATTAGCACGAATATATTGCTTCTGCAAGCGAACTATGATTCTTAGCTTGATGAGAGAAGTCGCAAAATCAACCAGAATGTTCAAGCAAATCCTAGAGAAAAAAACAGATCTAAATTCTGTTAAGTAATTCTCTTGTTAAAAACGGGGAGACATACAGACAGAGAGACAGACAGACGATGGATTTTATATATAGAGAAAGATTATCATTTTGCCCACATGTAACACTCTGCTCTTTTCTACATTAATAATAATAATAATTTATTTTATTTATAGGTGCCTTTCTAGGCATACACGGCCACCTTACAGAGCACATTACTAACAACAGTCACAATATAAAATTAATAAAAATATTACAGCACAATAAAACCAGAATAAAAGCAATAATAAAATTGAATTTAAATTTATCAGCTAAAATTATCAGACAGAATAAGCCATCTTAAAAAATTGTGTTTTAAAAATGTCTTGTATTAGAGAGTTCCAGAAGCTGCGGTGCTGCGAGACTGAAAGCTCTAAGCCCCATTGTAGTCAAGTGAGCAGGAGGCACAATAATACTTATAGAGGAAGAAGATCTAAGGATACGAGAAGGAATGGAGATATGGAGAAGATCAGAAAGATAAGGAGGTGCCAGATTATGGAGGGTCTTGTAAGTAATAAGTAGAATCTTAAAATCAATGTGGTATTTAATAGGGAGCCAGTGAACCTGCAGAAGGACTGGAGTAATGAGTTCTATGGTAGGGATTCTGGTAATAATATGAACTGCAGCATTCTGAACCAGTTGAAGTTTGTAAAGGAGCTTTTGAGGAAGACCAGAGAGGATAGAATTAGAATAATCAATATGAGATGTAACCAGAGCACGAACAAGAATAGCAGTGCTGATAGCTGAAAGAGATGGATGTAAATGGGTGATATTATGTCGATGAAAATATGCAGACCAAGTAACATTATTATTATGCACCCCAAATTTTCAAAATTTGTTATACTTAATTTTAACATTAAATAAATGTAAAGTATTACAGAGTTGTTACATCAATTAAATTCTTAATTAAGTGTGCTAATCCATATGCAACATGTTACCACTCTCTGGCACCATTGAGTATATAAACACACACCAGTCATTCACAACATTCAGACCAGTGTCAGGTGATGTGAATAACATTGATTATCTTGTTACAATGGCATCCTGTCAAGGGGTGGGATGTATTGCACAGCATGTGAACAGTCAGTTCTTGAAGGTGATGTGTTTGAAGCAGGAAAAATGGGCAAGCGTAAGGATCTGAGTGACTATGACAAGAGCCAAATTGTGATGACTAGACGACAGGGTCAGACCATCTCCAAAACAGCAGGTCTTGTGGAGCGTTCATAACTATAGAAAGTGGTCCAAAGAAAGAACATCCATGACATGACATGGTCATGGGGGCCTAAGGCTCATTGTTGTGCAAGGCGAGAGAAGGCTAATCCATGTGGGCTTATCACACAGAAGAGCTAGTATTGCACAAACTACTGAAAAACTTAATGCTGGCCATGGGAGAAACATGTCAGGACACACAGTGCATTGCAGCTTGCTGAGTATAGGGCTGTGTGGCCCTAGAGTGCCCCACAATAATCCCTGTCCATTACCAAAAGTGCCTACAATAAACATATGAGTATCAGAACTGGACCATGGAGCAATAGAAGAAGGCGGTCTGGTCTGATGAATCACATTTTCTTTTAGATCATGTGGATAGATCATGGGGAAAGAAGTGGCAGCAGGATATACTATGGGAAGAAGGCAAGCTGGTGGTGGCAGTGTGATGGTCTCTGCAAAGTTCTACTGGGAAATGTTGGGGTCCTAACATTCAGTAGAGGAAGCTCTAGGTTGGTGTCAAGTTTGAAATTATGAAGTAACCCTGACCTAAAGAAATGATTTGACAACATACTTGGAGTTACCACAGGATTGGCTTTATATCTGAATCCTAAGCAGGGGATGATTGAGCATACAGTTGGAAACTAATGGAGGAGGAGAGACCAGACAGTAGACAGAGTGAAGAGAGCTAAGAAGGAGAGAGATTTTGTAGCAGCAATGTGGTGGAAAAGTGGATAGGCCATGACACCCGACATACAAAGGATCCAGACCAGTGAAGTTAGGGTTTATTATTAACCCCTTTAAGTAGAGACTTGAGATGCAGCCGTTTCCTTCACTGAGAGTTGTGGTGTGGCAGGCTGGGTATTGATGCAGTTCTTGATAATTTGACATGGGACAGGCTGGGAGAGATGGCTAAGGCAAGCCATTTGAGTGTATTTCATATATTGATTGCTTCTCATTTTGACATATAGATTGCTTTCTGATGTTGTTAAATGAAAAGTTCAATAAAGTCTAATTAAAAAAATGCTAATCTTGGAATTTGTCCCTCGAGCTTCAGGGACAATGCAGGAGCACGAATGAGACACTAGTCACTGGCAGGCCATTAGAGAAATTTTTATGGCAATGTTACATCGTATTAGAAATTCAATTCTACCTACAAGAACAAAAATGAGATTAGGAAAAATGTTTTACATAATGTGTTTATTTTTGATAAAACATTTTAACAATTTTTGTATATATTGTGTAGAGGTCTGAATATCTAACAGGCCTCATTCAGGCTTCCATATGCACATTCATAAGAAATCCATCCATCTATCCATTATCCAACCCGCTATATCCTAACTACAGGGTCACGGGGGTCTGCTGGAGCCAATCCCAGCCAAAACAGGTTGCAAGGCAGGAAACAAACCCCGGGCAGGGCACCAGCCCACCACAGGGCGAACAATCTATATATATAATTCATTAAGGCAAGACACCCATGGAAAGCATGCCGGAAGGAGCGTGGATTCACTAAGCCGCCGACAAATGAGACACCTATGGCGCATGCAGGAAGGAGCCACGCCCACCAACTCCAAGACCATTGGATACGACGACAACTCACAGAGCCATGCCCACGAACTCGGACACGATGACACAGAAAAAACAGAGTCATTTATATTCGTCTGTTGTAGAGGCCACATGCACCTCCGAGCCACGCTGACTGTTCATAGAGGCATGTTTCTCGTGGAGGTGAATCGCCATATGCAGCGTGTAAAACGGTTTGCAAGGGGTATCCCATGGGATCCTTTACAACTGAGGTTAAAACACAATGAAGTAAGCAGTCTTTAAAAAACGAGTTTTCGGTTACGACGCACGACCGCATGCACCATAACAAAGTGTTTTACACGCTACATACAGAAATTCGCATCCGCGACAAACATGCGTCTTCTTAGATGCTCCTGCAGGAACACATAAAACAGTTCCCTGCCCACCAACATTCCTTTTTCACCGGCTTGGGTCTACCCTCGCTCTATATAGAAAGGCAGCGAAAACCGCACAGAGCAATGAAAAGTCTACGGGAGTCATAGGTGCATCTGGACTGTGCAAAGACGACAACGACTCGAGTGACGAGTTGGAGGTGGGCACATGAGCAGGCAGTGCATACTGCACGAGAAATCAGCAGACTAGCTTAGCTTGACGGAGGGAGCGAAATGGACGTCCTTCTCCTCTCCTCCCGTTCCACCCTGAGCGCTGTCCACCCCCATCCCTCCGTCTGGGAGGAGAAGGTGCGATGGCGGTCCACCAGTTTTCAGTCACGGACGATTGTGTGTAGCCGGAAAACTGTTGTTTCCAGAGAATCTTCAACATGAGGAGAACATGCCAGCTCCACACATACAGCTGAGACCAGACTAAAGTATGAAACCCAATTCCTTTGAGCAGTGAAACTGCATTTCCAACTGCTTAGCCATCACAAAACAGACACAACTCTTTTTAGTAGTAGTAGTAGTTGATTTATATAGCGCCCTTCACAGACAAAAGGTCACAGACTGGTGAACAGCAAATACAGTACAAATACAACAGTTAAGGTTCGCCTCCCGGGTCCTCCCTGCGTGGAGTTTGCATGTTGTCTGCGTGGGTTTCTTCCGGGCGCTCCGGTTTCCTCCCGCAGTCCAAAGACATGCTGGTTAGGTGGATTGGCGATTCTAAATTGGCCCTAGTGTGTGCTTGGTGTGTGGGTCTCTTTGTGTGTGTCCTGCGGTGGGTTGGCACCCTGCCCAGGATTGGTTCCTGCCTTGTGCCCTGTGTTGGCTGGGATTGGCTCCAGCAGACCCCTGTGACCCTGTGTTCGGATTCAGCGGGTTGGAAAATGGATGGATGGATATAACAGTTAAAGCAAAACATAAACAAAACCAATAAAAATAATAAATACACAAACTGGAACTATTTAGCACTGATTAAAACCCTCTTTAAAAACAAATGTTTTCAGTTGTTTCTTAAAAGAATCAAAAGACTCAGCTGCACGCAGACTATAAGGCAGGCTACTCCATAGTCTTGGTGCCACAGACTGAAAGGCACAATTCCCATGAGTTTTTTGCTGAGTGCATGGGACAACTAGAAGGCCCTGTTGCCCAGGTCTAAGAGTCCGACAAGCTGTATGGCATTGGAGCAGACTGCTTAGGTACTCAGGAACTTGTCCATGCAAAGCTCTGAAAGTAGGTACCAAAACTTTAAAATCAATTCTATAAAACTCAGTGTGTGCAGAATGGGAGTGATATGATCACTCTGGCTAGCGCGAGTTAGACGTAAGAGAGAGGACTTGCTCAAAGCATTACAGTAATCAAGTCGTGAGGTAATAAAAGAAGGAACAGGCATCTCCAGTTCTGACTTTGAAATAGCATTTCTTAATTTAGAAAGATTTCTTAAATGAAAGAAACACAAGCGGCTGACTGATCTTATATATTCATCAAGTGTCAGGGACTTGTCAAAAATAACTCCAAGGTTACGTTAACTCGACATAATAACAGGAGAGACACAAGATAATTTTAAGAACAGGAGGAGCAACAATTAGTACCTCAGTCTTTCCTGAATTCAACTGCAGGTAATTACTACTGAGCCAGTCGTTAACCTGAGACAGACAAACAACCAATGTGACCAAAGTATTAACTTGGTTAGGTTTAAATGAAAAATAAAGCTGTAAATCATCTGTATACAGATGATACGAGATATCCTTAAAAGAGTTAAGAATCTGTGATTGTGGAAGAATATATAAAGAGAAAAGTCCAGGTCCAAGAACCAAGCCCTGTGGCACTCCATATGTCAAAGGAGCAGAGTCGGATGAAAAGCCAGCCACACCGACTGAGAAGCTCCTGTTCGACAAATAAGAAGAGAACCAGTTTTACTTTCTTTCATTGAAATGGAGTCCAATCTGAGGCTGCAATTTAAGACATTCTTTCTGTTTTGTTTGCAGAGAGGACATGTGGTGGCTGCATCAGGTGAGAAATCCTTCAGTTGCGTTCTGCATGAAGCAAGTGCAGCTCACACTTTCTGCCAAACTCAGCTTCTGAATTTTATTGCCTTGCAAGTGCAGGTGTTGCTTTTCAGGAGAGCAGCTTGGCATTGCTTTGTGTCAAAATAAGACAGCGGAGTGAAGTGTGGCTAATGTGGCTTGGAAATGATTTTAATTAGGTGTTTTATGTGAAACGTCTGCTTGTAAGGAGAACAGAGGTCATCGAGGTCAGTGACAGCCCAACAGCCTTACTTATTACTTAAATCCATTAAAATAATGAACACTGCTGCCTTGCAGCTCAGGGTAATTGCCTTCAGATGTCAGCCTGGTCATGTTCTCCTCAGGTCCCACTGACTTTCTCTCCTCAGGACTTCAGTTTTTCCTCCTTCATCAAGGATGTGCCAGTTAGGAGACTCTAAACTGGCCTTGCATGAGTGAGCCGAAATGACCCATTGGAACACTGGTGTTGGAGGGGGGCATTTTTTGTACACTGGGTGGTTTCATTTCTCTCTTAGGCAAAGGAACACGTAAATATTACATTTAAAACACAGTAGATGAAAAGGCAATAGGCACCCATTGTTCTGACTGGGGTGTGAAGTTAAAAGACGAAATTCCTTGGTAATCCTGTTACTGATGGCTGTCTAGAGGATATCGGTATTTGCTGTCTTGCAAAAGAATCACCGCTTTGAATTTTTAACTGCCTAAGTATACAAATAATACAAAATTGTGCTAAAAGAACTTCTCCTTCCTTGGAAAATGTCTGTATTTACCTGGTTTGGAAATTAATATGCCTGGGGATATTGGTTTCTAATCAGCATATGTGTGCTCATTAATAGCTTTTGTTAACCTGTGTTTACATTATTTGTTAAGCCCAGGAAATTTGGATGTGCCATCGATTCTCCTGTTGATCTAAGCATGGACTGAAGGACATGTAAATTTCTGGGCAGGAGAAAGCAGGGGTCAGGGACAGTCCACTGAGAACATTGCCAAGACACTCGTACAGAGCCCAGGGTCTGGCAGGCAGACTCGGGTACATGGATGGCATGACATGAGGCACAAGGACGGCAAAACTTACATCCAGGGAGGAATAGACGGCTCCACAAGAAGATGCCGGTTGTGGGTCCAGCAAGAGAGGGAAGCCGCATGAAAGGACCAAGCAAAGCTGGCGGATGAGAAGCGAGGCGTATCTAGGTCACAACAACACAAGGAGCCCAGAATGGCAAAAAAGAACGTCGAAGAGACGCTGACAGGGATTCAACGATTCGACAAAACGTCTGTTGGGAAACAAGCGTATGATGAACAAAGTGCATCTGTGGACAGCTGGACGATTAATTATTGGGGTAACACAGTGCGCAAACTGGACTCTGCTCTACTAAATATTGTATCCTCCACTTCATGTTTTTAACAGACTTTTAGAGTGTGGACTGGGAGCTTTCCTTTAAAAAAGGGAATTTTGTTTCTGATTTTGTTAGATTTTCTTTTGGGTCATTTATCCATTTAATGTATTTTATATTGTCTTGTGTAACAGAAGTTACTGTTGCTTTTCCTGAAATTACTGTTGTGTTTTTCATTGTGCGTTTACTCACCGGCCATTTGAAGAAACCTGTGTGCCATTATCAGTAAATTTCAAGAGTTCCCAGTCTCTTAATAAAACTGGGTGACGTAGTCAGATATTTTAATGGTGTCTTGGTTAGATTACCTGTAATTGTGACTAGACACCTGTCACACTTTACTGCTCAAACGTTGATCTTTGGTGGCTCACGAGACTTTAAAAATATATTCTGATTTGTGCTTCGATTATGAATCAGCTTTGTCACTGATGTTTCTCTCAAATATACCTTGGGAGAAATAGCTTTAGGCAAAAGGAGACATGAGATACAAGTGAGTCAACTTTGAAAATTTGTTTTGAAAAGGATGTTTGACTCTGTGAGATCTCTTTCAAGACTTAATTTTTTTTTAAACTTATTATTGGACATATGCTTTTACCCAAGACATCTTATAAGATAGGGGCGGCACGGTGGCGCAGTGGTAGCGCTGCTGCCTCGCAGTTAGGAGACCCGGGTTCGCTTCCCCGGGTCCTCCCTGCGTGGAGTTTGCATGTTCTCCCGTGTCTGCGTGGGTTTCCTCCGGGCGCTCCGGTTTCCTCCCACAATCCAAAGACATGCAGGTTAGGTGGATTGGCGATTCTAAATTGGCCCGGGTGTGTTTGTGTGTGTCCTGCGGTGGGTTGGCACCCTGCCCAGGATTGGTTCCTGCCTTGTGCCCTGTGTTGGCTGGGATTGGCTCCAGCAGACCCCCGTGACCCTGTATTCGGATTCAGCGGGTTAGAAAATGGATGGATGGATCTTATAAGATTTGAGATATAATTGGTTCCATTTCCTTTGCTTTCCCAATTGGAGCACAGGCATACAGAGTGACATGCTCATTGTCACACAGTGGTGTCAGTAGTGGGATATAAGCCCACAATCTCAGAATGTGGAGTCCAAAGACTTAACCCTTACACCAAACTTCCTGTCTTTTCTTCTAGAATGAGAAATATCTAATTGGAGCACAGCAATATAAATTAGAGCAACTAAAAGTTGTGGCGAATGGCTGGGGACCCTACCCAGCCAGGACTCCTGTAAGGGCTGGAGAGACAATACCACCCCCGGGCCACAAGAGGGCAGCCACCCTGGGTCCACCCCATGGGGGACACGGACTCAGAGCTTAGAAGCTCAACCCTGGATTCCAGTCATACCCGGAGTGCTTCCATGTGCTCAAGCGACACTTCCACAACACCAAGAATGCCACTTGGAGCATCCGGGGCATTATTAAAATAGCTGCCTCACTCGATTAGTCTATCTAGAGTTGAGTGGAAAAGGACAGAGCTTGTGTGAGGAGGAGTGAGGGCGGCAGAAAGAGAAGAAGTGAGAAGAAAAAAGAGACTGAGTATTTGGCTGGTTTGAGCATTGTGTGTTGCTGTACATTAGAGAAGATTATTAAACGTGTGTGTTTATTGGACATCTGGAGTCTGTCTGTCTGTGGATAGGGGCTGAACTTCCACACAGTGTTATTCAGACACAAGGACAACAGTTTTATAATCCTAGTAAAATGATTATTCATTTTATTATTATGATTGCAAGCAACTGTCCATCCATTTTAACAAATATTAATGAACACACAATGAAATACCTTCAAATTGCAAAACAAAAAAAGTCAGAAAACTAAAAATCTGAGCCCATTGTAATAGGAGACCTTTGTAGGAATACCAGGATAATTTGTCACAGGAGAAAAGAGGTGAAGGTCAGTAGGACCATCAAGACAGAATATATGTGTGTAAATGAGAGGGAGGTCAGTGGAATGGTGAGGATGGAAGGAGTAGAGTTGGCGAAGGCGGATGAGTTTAAATACTTGGGATCAACAGTACAGAGTATTGGGGATTGTGAAGAGAGGTGAAGAAGAGAGTGCAGGCAGGGTGGAATGGGTGGAGAAGAGTGTCAGGAGTGATTTGTGACAGACAGATATCAGCAAGAGTGAAAGGGAGGGTCTACAGGACAGTAGTGAGACCAGCTATGATATATGGGTTGGAGATGGTGGCACTGACCAGAAAGCAGGAGACAGAGCTGGAGGTGGCAGAGTTAAAGATGCTAAGATTTGCATTGAGTGTGACGAGGATGGACAGGATTAGAAATGAGTACATTAGAGGGTCAGCTCAAGTTGGATGGTTGGGAGACAAAGTCAGAGAGGTGAGATTGCGCTGGTTTGGACATGTGCAGAGGAGAGATGCTGGGTATATTGGGAGAAGGATGTTAACTATAGAGCTGCCAGGGAAGAGGAAAGAAGAAGGACTAAGAGGAGGTTTATGGATGTAGTGAGAGAGGACATGCAGGTGATGGGTGTAAAAGAACAAGATGACGAGGACAGAAAGATGTGGAACAAGATGATCTGCTGTGGCAACCCCTAACGGTAGCAGCCGAAAGAAGAAGAAAAATCTGAGAAGCAGGAGACAAGAGAATATGCCTCCATTTTATTTCTTTCTGATCTCATTGTTATGTAGGAGAAATCAGAAGGATTTTAAGGAGATCTGTTGTTTGATTTTTCATTCCTATGAGGACCTATTCTTTTGTTCAGACATTATGCTTTTCTTTCATAATAGGAAATTAAAGTGTTTTTCATAATGTAAGATTTAGAAATATGACTTCATTCATTCATTGCATGTGCGGTTAAATTCTGGAATCCTTCATGCTGAGGCAGTTACAGCCATAACTTAATGAATTTGCTGATTCTAAGTAAAAACAGGAAGTGTGATTACCAGTCCATTTATTAACTGGATGTCAGTTTCATCAGTTAAGTTTAAGAGTTTCAATATAGTATCACTTAACAGTCTGAAATCTACTTTATCTGGTTCAGGCTCTCAGGAGTGCAGGAGTTGTTTCTGGCAGCAGAGAAATCAACACTGAAGAGGCTAACAATTCACAGGAGGGTCAGCATCTCTAGATTAAACACCAGTCCATTGGTGAACCCTGTGATGCCCTGGGCCACTTGAAGAACTGCACAGACTGAATGCTGGGCACCTTGTAGTTCATAACCAATGAGAAACCAGGAGGGAGGCAGTGACACCTTTGTGCAGAGCACAAATAATAGCAGGCCTTTTATTTCAGCAAGTGGTCATAAAAAAATCATTAATCAAAAATTAGTGTTATGCATTTAAAATAAACCACAGTAAATCCAGCAAGATATCCTTAAAAGAGTTAAGAATCTGTGATAGGGGAAGAATATATAAAAAAAAAAGTCCAGGTCCAAGAACCGAGCCCTGTGGCACACAAAAATGATAGATGCGAAAAGGAAAAATACATGTATTTGCAAGACTGCACTTTGCAAAAGGCCTATGCTGATTAAAGCAACCAAAAAGAAAAGTTTCTTCTTTCCAAAGGATTATCAAAACAGTCTAGGACGTTCTTCCAGATGAAATCAATGAGGAAAAAAATGATAGATAAGCAACAGGAGACAGCTTGTCATCTCTCATCCCCAGCAATCACTTCCAGTCCAACCAATAACTAAGAGGCTTATTCTCAAGCACCTTCCACTGTCTTCACTGCTACTCTAATAATCCACAGATCAGGTCTGTCAAAAGACGATCCCTCGAGTCAGTGCAGGCATTTTGTACTGCAGTGGGGTTTCACCGTCCAATCCCTGTCAGTGTTCTCAGGAGTCTATCCAATCATTGCACACATCACGACATAGCCTAATGCACTAGAAACTCACTACAACAGTTCATACCTGTGCATTCCAGCATTTAAGTCATCTATTTGATTATTATTATTATTTATTTTTTAAAACTACCATATGTATTGTTATTGTCCCTTTATATTTGTCTCATTGCACAGTCAATTGAGTTGAGCAGCTAAGAATTTTTCTAGATATTGTGCTGTATGTTGTGGTTGTCCGAGTGAGTGACAGGCTGATGCTACAACACATTTTTGAAATGCCAACATGGCTGCCCCATTTACTTGCAGAATTTAACAACAAAAAAATGCGCAATGGCATTCAAAAAAAAGAAATACAAATACTTCTCCATAACACTGGGGCTAGCTTAGTCAGACTGACTACTTTGACTATAAGCTGGCTGGGGAGCTCTTCTTCTTAGGTTAGTTGAACAAAAATAACACTTCTTCCCAGGTGGTCTCACTTTTATGGCCCAGGGACCAGACGGGTCAGAATCATTTGACCCCACAGGGTGATAGCACCCCCTATCAGCTCAGAGTGGGTGGTACACACCTAGGAAGAACTCAAAGGGTGACACTGGGACATGCACCCATACTCCCTCTCTCTTGTGCTGACTCCATCTCTGTTAGCAGGGATTCCCAGCTCAGGGTGAAATAAAGTGCAGGTGTGGTCACTAAATATGGGGGATACAGTTCAAAACAAAACATAGCCTTTGGTCATCCCCTGTACAAATCTGTGCAAAGTTTGGTAGCAAGGGGTTCAACGTCATGGATTTGTATACTAGACAAACACACAAGCACACATCCAGTTTTGTACTGTGTATTGTTATTGAAGGCAAGGTTGGGCTGGCATCCTGACTAGGATGATGGGTGCTCCCATAAGGCCATGTCTCATTTCATGATCTTTCCAGTAAATTTCAGTCATAGGCATCATAATCTTTGTAAGTCTGAAGTAGATGGTGGTGTGCTCCCATGAATCCATCACCTAATGTGACATGCCCAAGCAACTCAATCCAAGTAGACCATGATTCACTCAGATAAATTCAGCCTGGTTTGATATTGTCTTTAGTCATAGGGACGGCCAGGTTTTGTGTTCATGAGAGCTGACAATCAATGAATGCTCATCTGGAAGTGTAATTCATATAATGGTAACCAGAATTTAAAAATAACTCTGATAATTATGATTTGTGAGGCTAATTGTGTTAGCATTGTCTGGTTTGAACTAATGTCTGTTGAGACCATTGGAACAAATATTTGCTTTTTGACAGCCCACTTTCAAGCATACGGGTGGCTACCACCAAACTTTTTTGCTGTGGTGTCTGAATCATTTCACAGTTTCAATAAAGAACACAACTCCAGGGATCAAGTGCCCCATTCTGGAGACAATAATGCAGTGACATGGAATAAAAACTGCAGCCATTTTCTACCTTCCAAACAGTAGAGAAGCTTGTCTGTCTGATGTCTCTAATGGGGCAGGGCATGACTGTGCCTGGAGGTCGGAAAACAGTTGCCAATGTGACATGGCCAGCGATTTTCAGTTGTTTAAATTGACAACTGCAGTCAGCAACAAGTAGAGGTAATGTAATGTGACATTGGCTTGGTCTGGCTGGGTGGCCATCATAAAAGATGAACAGTATAAGACTTCCTCCTGGGTCCAGGTGTTCCCCCAGTACACTGGCTGGCTGCATCACATTTGGTCATCTACAGGGATGCATTGTCACTGTAGTCTTCTTGAACTGACCAGGAAATGCTTCCTGGAGGAGATATACTCCTGAATCTGGCTTTGAAAACACATCCCACCACCTCATCCAGGTGAGTCAGAGTCCAGATTGGAGATGGACAAAGGCCATCTGAAGAAAAGTGCAGGAGGTAAAGGAAGAAGCCATTGCACTGCATTGTAATTCACTGGAATTGTGAAGAGTGACCTCTGAATGGTATTTTTGAATAATAAAAGAGTCTTTTTGGACCATTAAGCTGTGTTTGTGTATAGCAGTTGTGTTTTGGGTTTGGGGTGTGGGATGACCCCTCCATGCCACAATGTCCTGACAACTGTGATGTTTGCTCTGTTTGTTTTGACATTTTGTTTAGATCAGGGGTTACCAACTCTAGTCCTGGAGGCTGCAGGTTTTCATTCTAACACCTTTCTTAATTAGGGACTTGTTTTTGCTCCTAATTAATTTCTTTCTAATTTATTTTAATTGACTCACTCTTGAAGACTCCAACACCTTGATTGTTTCCTTCCATCCATTCATTTTCCAACCCACTATATCCTAACACAGGGTCACGGGCGTCTGCTGGAGCCAATACCAGCCAACACATGGCGCAAGGCAGGAACAAATCCCCGGGCAGGGCGCCAGTCCCCAACGCAGGCTGCACACACACATACACACACCCACACCAAGCACATACTAGGGACAATTTAGGATCGCCAATGCACCTAACCTGCATGTCTTTGGCTTGTGGGAGGAAACCTTGATTGTTTTTTTCCTTAATTAGTTGCCAATCAATAATGAGATATAAAATGAGCCAAAACACGACCAGCAAACTGTGCCCATCACACAATATCTGAAAATAAAGAAAGATGGGGGTCTCAGGGATGCTGATTTGCTCAGGTCCCCAAAACATTTTACCAGTGCTCTTAGAAAAGAGAAAATCAAAAATTTCAGAAATGTCTGCTATTGCTCAATGAGAGCAGCAACAAGCCACAGAATTAAAGAACAGGTTTAATTAACAACAAGAATCAGAGCCTAATTAGACAACTGGTTGGAGTTTGAAGTCCTGACTTAGTTGGTCTTCTGTTGGCTCACTCACTTCACAATTCATTTCTGTGTGGGTGCCATTTAAGAAAGAAATGAAGAAATTCAGAGGAACGATGAAGAAATTCAGGGGAACAAATTATAAAAATCTAGTCAAATTAAATCAATTCAAAAGAAGTTAATTTTCATCAAAATTTGCAGGTCACTAAATTAAGAAAAGGATTAGAATTGAAACCTGCAGCCACTGTGACCCTCCAGGACCAGAGTTGGAGAGCCCTGGTTTAGATATTGCTTTTTTGATTCTTGACATTTTCTTTTTTCTCTTATTTCTTTTGTCTTATTTTAGATTCC